>NW_027419074.1:0-103456 GCF_009905375.1 Apium graveolens
ATCAGAGGTTAAATTTAAAAACAGGCAAGTATGAGCGGAGAAATGCTTAGCAAGTTCATTATGACTATATAAGGTTGTTTTGATATAAAAACGACCTCTGCATTGGAGCTGAACATTTTAAAATCATAATTGTTGAAACAGAAATTCCTATTAAAGAATGGATAATTGTTTCTCACTATATTCATAACTCTTTTTGATATTGTCGAGCAAATCCTTCAGCAATACTTTGAATCTTGACGAGATAAAACAAAACGGTGTTTACGAAAATATCGTAACCATCAATAACAAGAAGCAATGATTATGGAATGAATCATAAACTTCACTCAAAACCGAACTCTTGAAATAATTATACTCATTTTATTGTCATATCAAATTAGATATCACTACGAACTTTGATGCTCACAACATCCATACTGAAGTCAACACCAATCATCTGTACTGCCAAGGAAGTTTGGGACACAATACGGAATAATCTGTGATGGTACTGAGCAAGTAAGAGAAAATAAAATGCAGCTCCTGATTCAGCAATATGAGCATTTTCACAATGAAGAAAGTGAGTCACTCACTGACATTTTTAGTAGATTCCAAAAGCTACTAAATGCTCTTAAATTGCATGGAAGAGTCTATCAGACTAAAGACTCCAATCTGAAATTTCTCAGATCTCTTCCAAAGGAATGGAAACCAATGACAGTCTCATTGAGAAACTCACAAGATTATAAGGAGTTTACTTTGGAGAGACTGTATGGCATTCTGAAGACCTATGAGCTTGAATAGAGCAGGATGAAAGAATGGAGAGAGGAAAGAAGAAAGGAGGATCCATTGCACTAGTGCTGAACTGGAAAAGGAGAAGGAAGTGAAGATGGAAGCTGTGGAATCAACTTCAAAGGCCTGTGAAAGCAAGGGTAAAGGGCTAGCTGCAGAAAGTGAAGATTCATTGAGTCAAGATGACATGGAGGACATTGATGAGCACCTAGCATTCCTTTCAAGAAGATTTGCCAAGCTCAAGTTCAAGAAGAACTTTGGAGCTGCCAAGCCAAATAGAAACATGGTGGATAAATCAAAATTCAAGTGTTTCAAATGTGGCTTGGCAGGGCATTTTGCAAATGAGTGTAGAAAGTCAGATTCCAGTAAGAAAAGATTTGAGTCTGGATTATAAGCAAAAATACTTTGATCTACTCAAACAGAAGGAAAGGGCTTTTATTACACAAGAGAATGACTGGGCAGCTGATGGTTTGGATGAAGATGAGGATGTCAGCTATGTCAATCTAGCCCTTATGGCCAAGTCTGATGAAACAGAGACAAGTTCCTCAAGCAATCAGGTAATCACTACAAACCTTGCACATTTATCTAAAGCTGAGTGTAATGATGCAATAAATGACATGTCTACAGAATTGTATCATTTGCGTGTTACACTTAAGTCCCTCACTAAAGAAAATGCTAAAATCAAAGAAAACAACTTGTTTTTGAGTGAGAGGAATAATGTGCTTGAGTCTCAGTTTGTTGAGTTTGAGAAACTAAAAATTGAGTGTAGAATTGCCAAGGAGGAATTAACTGAGTCCTTGAAAAAGGAAGAAATTTTAAAGAAGCAGCTCGATCGTGAACAGGAGGTGATTAAAGCATGGAAAACATCCAGAGATGTTCATGCTCAAATCACCAAGGTTCAAGGAATTGAGTCTTTTGTGATGAAGCCTGGAAAAAGAATAAGGAGAAACTAGAACCTATTTTGGTAGATGGATTGCTGACAGATGTAGACTCGACGGATGATGAGGACTATCCGTCGGATAAAAAAAGTGTTATCCGTCGAATGATAAAAAATCCTCATCCGTCGGCTGTAAGCAAACCCCATTGCAAAAGCCTAAATTAATTAAGCTAAATGATAAGTATGGGTCTGTTCCAAGAACTTTGTTTCAGGAGAGTCAAGTCAAGCTAAGAAAGGGAAAGAAGGCTAATGTTGGTCACATGACTGTCAAACAGTTAAGTGACAGACTTGAGAAGATAGAGGTAAAAGACAGAGACTAAAAAGGAAAAACAATAGGAATGGTAAAGTAGGGATTAACAAACACAATAACTACACACCTGATACAAGTATGCTCCTAGAAAAATCTGTGTCAAGTGTGGTAAGTGTAAATCATTTGTCTGTTAATTGCAAATCTGCCATGCCTACTCCCATGTCTGTTTCAGCCTCAATTCTCTACCATGAATGCCATACCTCCCATGCCTGTTAATGCTATGCCTACACAGAACATGAATGCACAGTTTGCTAATATGCCATTTGTACCTAATCCATATTATGTGCATACAATATGCCTCAAATACCATTAACATGCCTTACTGGAATAACATGTTGTACCAAGCATGCCATTTCCTGTTAGCCATAAACGATGCATGATAATTCTGTTGGTCATCTAGTGGTTTAAAGGCCCAACCCAAATGACTAAGGAAGAATCAGAAAATTCCTAAGTTAGATGAGTTAAGACCTAGAAACAAAAGAAGAAAGCTAACAAGGCAGGACCCAAGGAAACTTGGGTACCCAAAATCAACTTGATTTGATTTGATGTGTGCAGGGAAACAGAAGGAATCTTTGGTACTTGGATAGTGGTTATTCAAGATACATGACTGGTGATTCCACCCTGCTCACAAAGTTTGAAGAGAGAGCTTGGCCCAAGTATCACTTTTGGAGATGACAGCAAAGGCTATACTGTTGGATATGGCTTGATTTCAATGGACAATGTCATATTGAAGAAGTTTGCCTTAGTGGATGGTCCTCAAACACAATCTGTTGAGTATCAGCCAGCTTTGTGACAAAGGCAACTCAGTAACCTTCAACAAAGAAACCTGTTTTGTAATTAATAATCAAAACAACAAAGTGGTTCTCACTGGTGTGAGAAGAGGAAATGTGTATCTAGCTGACTTCAACTCAACTATAGCAGAATCTGTAACTTGTCTTCTTAGTAAAGCAAGTCAGGATGAAAGTTGGCTATGGCACAAGAAGCTATCCCATTTGAACTTCAAGACCATGAATGAGCTGGTAAAGAAAGAGCTAGTTAGAGGCATTCCTCTGGTGGAGTTTACAAAGGATGGACTGTGTGATGCCTGCCAAAAAGGGAAGCAGATTAAAGCATCATTCAGGAAGAAACTTGATTCAGCAATTGAAGAGCCTCTACAACTGCTTCACATGGATTTGTTTGGACCAGTCAATATATTGTCAATCTCAAAGAAAAGATTTTGCCTAGTAATTGTAGATGATTTCTCAAAGTTCTCTTGGACCTATTTCCTAAAGTCCAAAGATGAGGCTAGTGAAATCATCATCAATCACATAAGGCAAGTTAACAATCATCCTGATTTCAAAGTTAGAAGAATCAGGAGTGACAATGGAACTGAGTTCAAGAACTATGTCATGAGAGCATTTTGTGAGGAAAATGGAATCTTGCATGAGTTTTCAGCAGCAAGGACTCCACAACAGAATGGAGTAGTGGAAAGAAAGAATACATCTCTTATTGAAGCTGCAAGGACAATGCTTGAAGAATCAAAATTACCAACATACTTCTGGGCTGAAGCTCTAAACACTGCATGCTACACTCAGAACATCTCTCTGATTAATCAAGCAAGATGCATTACACCTTATCAATTGTTCAAGAAAAAGAAGCCAACTCTAAAGTTTCTTCATTTCTTTGGCTGTAAATGCTATATTCTGAGAAATTAAAATGGGAAGTTTGATGCTAAAGCAGATGAAGGAATTTTTGTTGGATATGATGTTGGTAAAGCATATAGAGTCTACAATCTAAGAACCAACATTATTGTTGAATCTATACATGTTGTGTTTGATGACAAAAAGATTGAAGGACTAAAAGATGGAGATTACCATGAGAGCCTCAAATTTGACAATGTTGAGATGGTCAGTGATGAAAGTGATGATGAGAGTGATCAGAAACAGTGTCTAAGGATAATGCAGACAAATCCACCACAAATGAAGCACAAAACTCAACATCCGTCGAGTTACATAGTGCTTCATCCGTCGGAAGGCAATCTGTATTATCCGTCGGTAGACAACCTGCCTCATCCGTCGGTACTCAAAATTTCACCATCCGTCGGGTTGTCGAAAGGAGCAGGAAGTCAAGGCAGATCACCCATAGAAAGTACCCCAATCTCAAATCAAAGATTCACAAACTCAGGGGGAGTTTCTAGCAATCAAAACTCAATCACACATCAAGACAACATTGAGGTCTCTTCATCTAGGGCTAATCTACCTCAACCAAGGAAATGGACAAAAGATCACCCCTTTGAACTGATTATTGGTGATGTTTCTTCCAGAGTTCAAACCAGGATAGCAACTCAAGAAGAATGTCTATACAGCAGCTTCCTATCTAAGGAAGAACCAAAGAAGGTAGAAGAAGCCTTGTTAGATCCTGATTGGATTTTAGCTATGCAGGAGGAGCTAAGCCAATTCGAAAGGAATAAAGTATGGAAGCTGGTACCCAAGCCTACAGGAAAGAATCCAATAGACACCAAATGGGTACTCAGAAACAAGATGGATGAAAATGGCATAGTAGTAAGGAACAAAGCAAGATTGGTTGCTAAAGGCTATTGTCAGCAAGAAGGGATAGATT
The DNA here is from genome assembly GCF_009905375.1 of Apium graveolens. Lineage (NCBI taxonomy): Eukaryota > Viridiplantae > Streptophyta > Magnoliopsida > Apiales > Apiaceae > Apium > Apium graveolens. Next base: position 4,608 of record NW_027419074.1, read on the forward strand.
TTGATGAAACATTTGCACCTGTTGCAAGACTTGAAGCCATCAGAATCTTCTTAGCCTATGCAGCCCATGCCAATTTCAAGGTCTATTAAATGGATGTCAAAAGTGCCTTTCTGAATGGAGATTTGGAGGAAGAAGTATATGTAAGTCAACCTCCTGGCTTTGAAGATCCAAATTTCCCAGAGTATGTCTATTATCTACTGAAAGCACTTTATGGACTGAAGCAAGCACCTAGAGCCTGGTATGACACTTTATCAAAGTTCCTTTTGGAAAATCACTTCACAAGAGGTATTGTAGATAAAACTTTATTTTTCAGAAATGTGAATGGCTCTAGCATACTTGTTCAAATTTATGTAGATGATATTATTTTTGGCTCTACAGATGAGAAACTTTGTAAAAAGTTTTCCAAACTGATGCAAAGCAAGTATGAAATGAGTATGATGGGAGAACTAACTTAGCTTTCTTGGTTTACAAGTTAAGCAAGTTAGTGATGGAATATTCATTAGTCAAACTAAATATATTTTTGATCTTTTAAAGAAGTTTGATCTAATGGATTGCACATCTGCAAAAACTCCCATGGCCACTGCAACTAAGCTTGAACTAAACACTACTGAAAAGTCTGTGGATATTTCAAGTTATAGAGGCATGGTTGGCTCACTTCTGTACTTAACAGCTAGTAGGCCAGATATAATGTTTGCTACATGTTTGTGTGCTAGATTTCAGGCTGATCCTAGAGAGTCTCACTTGATAGCTATTAAGAGAATTTTCAGATATCTCAAAGGAAACACCAAACCTTGGCATTTGGTATCCTAGAGATTCTGGTTTTGATCTAACTGGTTATTCAGATGCAGATTATGCAGGTTGCAGAATTGATAGAAAAAGCACAACTAGGAACCTGTCAATTTTTAGGAGACATGCTTGTGTCCTGGTTCAGTAAAAAGCAAAATTCAGTTTCTACTTCTACAGCTGAAGCTGAATATATTGCTGCTGGCAGTTGCTGTGCACAGATTTTATGGATGAAAAATTAATTGCTAGACTATGGTTTGCAAGTTGAAAGGATTCTATTTTCTGTGACAACACAAGTGCAATTGCCATCACTGAAAATCCAGTGCAACATTCAAGGACAAAGCATATAGATATCAAGTATCATTTCATAAGGGAACATGTAATGAATGGTACTGTAGAGTTACATTTTGTTCCATGTGAGAAGTAACTTGCAGATATTTTTACCAAGCCACTGGATGAATCCAACTTTTCTAGGTTGGTAAGTGAGTTAGGTATGCTTAATTACTCTTGAATTTATCTGAATTATTTTGCAAGTTGAAAAGTAGCCAGAAATTTAACTGATTTTTAGTCTTGGATGAAAATTTTGGCTAAGTCAAAATTTGCATCTCGACGGATAACCATTATCCATCGAGTTGAGTCATCCGTCGATATACAAATTGTAAATAAAAATCGATTACTTTTCTTGAGTATTTTAAAGCTCGACGGATAATAACTTATCCTCATCCGTCGAAGTGTCTAAATCTTAACCGTTAATTCCCTGAACATTATCCATCGAGTATACTTACAGTTTGTAAGCATTACACGACGGATAATGGGTGGAATTTTTACAGTTTATTTTAAAATGGCTATTTTAGACAATTTCTATTGGGTAATTTACTTCTCTTTATTATTTTTATCAGTTGATTTTGAGTAAAGTATAAAAGCTTATTTCATTCTAATCATTTTCTTTTATCGTTCTCAAATTCAACTGTGTTACTTCATTCTCTCTCAAGCAAAAATCCTCTTTCTCTTCAAGCTTTTCTTCTCTAACAATGACACCCGTAGTTAAGATCATGTCATAGACTGGGTTCATCTATGAGAAGAACAACTTCACTTCTTTGGTCAATAAGGGGATTCAGCAATCTGAAAACTATCATAAGATGATGGACTTTGTGAAGAACTGCAAGTTAAGTTTTGCCATGCTGGAATCACCCGCAATTTATTGTGAAGTTGTTGAGGAGATGTGGACAACAGCAATCTACAACTCTACTGACAAAACCATCACTCTAACCATCAAAGGTAATGATTTCTGTATCAATAGTGATGTAATAAAAGCATGTTTCAAGATTCCTGATGATAATGTAACTGCACCACACACTGACACTGATATTGTCAATATGCTCAATTCCATTCATTATGCACTTCCTACTGCAAAACTAAGTGAAATTAGAAGACTAGGTCTTAGGAAGGAATGGAGTTACTTGTGTGATGTAGTAACTAAAGTCTTTTATGGAAAAATCAGTAATTTTGATTCTGTGAACATTTCCATGCTTAACATGCTATACATGCTAGTTACAGACAAATATTACAATTTTAGTGACCTTGTTGTGTATGAGTTAGGTTTTAAACTAGGTTACTTAGCCAAAAGAGGAAAAAATATTTACTATGCTAGATTTTTTATGCTTTTGGCTAACCATCTTTGTCAAGAGATTGAACTTCAGAACCCAAACAACAAATTAGCTTGTTGGGTTCAAGAGAGAAGAATCATTGCAGACTTGAATAGAGCCAACCATCACAGGGATGTGCCAATGTTCTATTTTCCCGTAATGCTGACACCTCAGGTAAGTGAGGTAAGTTCATCTATACCCTCAACCATTCCAATCTCTTCTATTTCTTTGACTTCAGGCATGGCTATGACAACTGTGACAATGACCAAACAGTTGCCTACCAAAGCTGCCAAAACAACTGTAATTTCCAAATCCAAATCAAAGAAAACCCCCCCTGGTACTCTCAAAAGGTACCAGTTGAAAAATCTACCAAAGCCAAAGAGGGGAGTGTGAAGGAGGGTAAGATAGGTGAGGGAAGGGGTGAACATCAAAGAAACCCCAAGGATAAGGTTGGAGAGTTGAGTGAATCCCAGCCTAGCCACACTGCAGTTTCTCAACAAACTGCAGTGCTTAAAAAGGACAAAAGCTCACTTCTAGCTGCATCCTCCCAAAAGGATGTGGTTATTGAACAAAGCTCTCATCCAAGAGCACAGGCCAAGAGGGTTAGGGACACAAGCTCACACCAAACTTACATTAGAAAGAAGAAATCCAAAACAACTGGGGATGCACAGGGCACACACTTAGTGCAAACTGGTGCTAAAGACACACACTGGTGCTAAAGACACAGATTGATGTGGCTCCAATAAATGTGGAGTCACAGCCAAAATCTCTCATAATAGAAGCCACAGAAACACAATACTCACCAACTAACTCACTGGAAGTGGACATGATAAACACTTCAATTCATGATTCCCCTTCTTTAACTCTGTTGGGGAAGCCAAAATCTAGTGCAAGTGAGCATCATCTTTTAGATGATTTATTGGCTCACTTGCCAATTCTTTCTGATTCTATTGTGACCTCTGTGCCTCAAATAACTTCAATCAACACAGAGTCAACAATAGTTTCTCTTCCCACCTCATTCATTTCTACTCTCTCGATGGATATTGCTCATCCGTCGATTAGTGATTGTATCCCGACGGATAAGCTTAACAGCAGTTATCCGTCGGATAGCTTTACCACTCACCCGACGGATATCACTTATCCGTCGAGTGTCTCTGCACAACTTCAAACTTCAATAATTTTAAGTGCAGAAGACTTAGTGGTAATACAATCACTCTTAGGACTGAGAGAGGAGAGTTCATTGAGTGAGAGGCTGGGTTGCTCCCAGGCAAAAGGAGAGGAAAAGAGTGAATCTCAGCAATCCATTCATTCAGGATTGGCAAAAGTGAGTGAGAGGAGTCCCACCTTAGTAGGTGAAGGTGAGGGTGTGAGGGTGGGGAGCCAGGGTGAGACCCTGATGCAACAAAAGAGAGAATATGAGAGAAAGGCGGGTACTGGAGAAATAAGGATGGAACCAGCCATTTCTAGTGAGTCAATGATTGTGGATGATGCTGAAAAGGAAAGACAATTTCAGCAACATTACAAAGCTGTAATTGATAACATTTCCTTGGATGCTGATACTTTTACTCACCCTGTTTCAGCCTATCAACTGTTGGCTGCTCAGGGCAATGTGGAGGCAGAACAGACTTTGAATTTAGTGCACACCACAGAATCTCTTCAAAGAGATAAAGCTGCTGTGAACAGAATGCCTCCTCAAGCTGGAGAGCCATCTGAAGAATTTGGAGTAAATTCTGATGATGATGACTCTGGTTCTTTGGATGGAAGCATGAACTTAGGTGGAGCTGAAGGCCCAAGTTCTGCTTTAAGTTTACTTGAATGGGCATGGGCAAAGGAATTTACACCAGGGCAATTTGAGGTGTCTTTGGTAAAATAAGTGATAGCTATTCAGCAGGCCCTTCAGGAAGCTTCAGATGCTGGTACTAAGGCTGTTCTTCAAGCTCACCTAGACTCTTTACATTTAATGAAGATCCAACACTCAAGATAGAATCTCAGTATGGATGAATTGAAAAAGGATATAGCTGACTTAAAGACATATAACTCTGAGAAGCTGGATTCAATAATGTCATATGGTACCATGCATGATCTATTACTAAGATTAAGGAGAGAATCAGATTCTGACAAGAAGATAGCCAAGCTGGAGAATAGAGTTCAGGTTATTGAGAATTCAGTGGCTCTACTTCTTCAAAATCAACAGACTCAGACAAATCTTCTTATGCAACTGGCTAAAGCACAAGGCCTAACTCCTCCACTTGATGATAACAAAAAGGGGGAGGGATAATCAAGTAAGGGGGAGAAAGGACCAACTGAGGGGTAGAAACTTCTAGTTCAAATCAGCAAAGTAATTGTACCTTCAATTACTATCTCCAAGCTACCAATTGCAGATGGTATAGATCTTATAAATGCAGCAGCAGCAAATTTGAAAGATGCTGATAAAGGAAAGTTGACTCTGATCAACTGGAAAAAGATTGATGAGGAAATACAGAAAAAGTTTCAATTAGTCAAGGAACCAGATCAGTCAGCCATCCATCACTCTCATGTCAAGCCAATCAATGTGAATGAGATGAGTATGAACTATCTGGAGAAAGGACAATCTTCCTACATCAAGACTACAAAGGCTGAGATAATTCTTAAACCAAGGGAAAACTATCCAAAGTTATCTTTGAAGAACCCTATGGATTCTGTGTATAAGACACCCAAGCCTGATGAAAAGAACCTTCTGTCAAGATCCATTCTCCTATACAAAGATCCAGCTGATTCAGCCTCAAGAAAGAGAATTGCAAAGATATTCAGAAATGGGAAGGAAATTTATGTGGTAGCTGGACATCCACAATTTGCTCATGCAAAGGAAGAAGAAAAAGCCAGATTGAAGCAGGAAAAGAGGCAAGCTGCTCTAGATATAAAGAAGTCTAAACAAAAGAAAGAACATTTTGCTATCTTGGCCAAGCTACAGGCTGTGAATTCTCCTCAACAAATTCCCTCTCAACCATCTCAAACTACTGAATCAAAGAAGAAGATTGAAGAACAGAAGAAATCCCGAAGAAAGAAAGAACTGGCTAAAAGAACAAAAAGGAAGTTGGTTGTTGTTGACAAGGAATTGGAAGATCAATTTCCAAAGGAATCCACTCAAGCTGAAACTCAAGCATCAAAGCCCTCTGTGGTATTTGAAGACATAAGGGTGGTGGACCCCTACAGGAACATACATGGAAAGCCTATTGTGCCAAAGGATGAGCCAATAGAGTGGGATAAATTACCAATTCCTGACTTCAACTTGCCAATTCTTACTAAGCCAAGAAGGACAAAATCAAGGGCAGTCAAGAAAGTCATTAGTCAAAGCTCAACCCAAGATCAACAGGGGAGACTACTTGTACTTGTGTGACATCAAAGAATTCTCAGACCTAAACCTTTATCTAGAGGAGCTGGATGAGGTAAGGGCAATTGATACATACAGAAACCTACCTGAAAGGTTGGTGTTCAAGTACAAAGGAGGAAGGGAGATTCAATGCCCTCTCCACAGGATACTTCAAGAAAGCGAAGCTGTGTTGATCAAAGTCTATTCATCCTTCAAGAAAAACTTAGGGTTCAATGTAACTGCAAGAAGATTAGAATTGAAGAAGATTGAAGAGCTAAGGAGTGTTAGAGCCAAAGATGCACTTCCAAAGACTCTTATCATCCCATACACAGGGAGAAGAATGCATCTAAGGCCCTACTGGCTGATGGAGTTCATGGATGACAAGGGTGTGAGAAGATTCTTCAGATTAGAAGACCAATTGAGTATCTCTAGCAATGAGACTCTCTTGAAGATGCAGGAAATGTTAGATCTCTCAGAATCTGATGAATTAGAATTCCACAGACAGCTCCAGAATCAAATTGAAGAAAATAACAGAAAGCTTGGAAGAAGATCCAGACCTTCAAGAAACTAGAAAAATCTGCTCAGGCTAGAGGAGCATCTTGAACTGACTGTGAGCCAAACCTTGTACATTTTTGTTTAAATTGAAGCACTTTCATTTTTATCTACTTATCTTTAAAGATATATGTTTAGGATGTTTTGTTATCATTAAGTATCTCTTAATTTATGGCTACAATTCCAGTAGACATAAATTGGGGGAGATTGTTGTGAATATGTTGTGTACTTCATGATTAACTAAACAAAACATCTAAGTAGATTTTACTTAGTGAACTAATGTAGCACTCGACGGATAAGAATTATAGTCCCGACGGATAACTCATTACAGTCCCGACGGATGATTAACTTATTATCCATCGAGTGAGTAGCTTATGTAATAATAAGTTTGTAGCACAGTGTTGTATGCACCTTTGTATAGAATCTGTAACAGCATATAAGTCATGTTGACTTTAACTAGATATGCAGAATAGGTTGATTAACTGTACATAAGCAATGTCTTGTAATTCTGTATAAGTGAAATGAAGTCAAGTGCCAAAATAGCTAGCAACGGATGATTAACAAAGCTTCGACGGATGATCAAATGACTATCAACGAATGTTTAACATAGTAGTCGACGGATGATCAATTAAGTCATCGACGGATGATCAATTAATTCATCGACGGATGATCTGAAAGTCGACGGATGATCATATCAAGATTCAAACATCAGTTGAACAGTGAAAGCTGACACACAGCCGTTGAGTTGGATACAAACACACTGTGGAAGCCCTTTAACTTGGTAATAGAGGATGAAAAGCAGCAAGGATCAAGACTATTAGATTTTATATTTGTTCAGTTTTTTTGACTTTGTAATCTTGGTAATATATAAACCAAGAGAGTAGCAAATAGAAATATAAGTGTGAGAGCTAAGAAACAAAAACAGTGAAATCTTTGTAAGCACTATCTTTAGCATTTCCTGTATTCCTGGCAGTTCTATTTTGCAAGCAGCTGTGAGCAATTCTGCACACAGAGTCCTCTCGATATATTATATATATGTCTGGTGGAATTGTTTAAATCTACCAGAAAGTTTTTAAAGACTTTTGTTTTTAATTACTTATGTTTTGATTCATTCAAGTTTATATTCCGCATTGTGCTAATCAAAACAGATATATCCATAATCGAGTTGAACATTTTTAGTTCAAGAAAAAGGTTCAAGAATTCCATTCAACCCCCCTTCTGTAATTCTTGCTATATTGTTAAGGGACTAACAGATATCCAATATCATTCCATTTCACTCTTTATCCAACGTCTTGTCCTGATAAACTCGAACGATCTGCATCTATAATTAAAAGATCACACTTTTATTGTCTAAACGATAATTACTCGACGAGATGCGCGTCAGAACCCTATCATCTACCCATACGATAATCATCACATAATTGTAACGGTCAAACACAAGACTATTGACTCACATACGCACGTAATTTACATAGCATGTAAACACATAAGTCATGTATCACATATTTCATATCACTTATGACTCGGTTCGTCAAAAGGTTCGACTCAATACGTTTAAAATTGAAATCGGGTCAAGAATAAGATTTATCGGTCAAAAATCGACTCGGAATGATTCGTAAAATAAGTGAGCTTTCGAAATAAAAGAATTTGGGTCTCGAAAGTATTTTTAATGAAAGTGGAATATTTTTATGAATCTATAGGCGTTCGTTTCGTATTAAACGGATGAACGGTTTATTAATTGATTTTTAAATACCAAAATATAATTTTTAAAAGCTTAAAACATTTTTTAGGAACTATTTGAATTAATTTTAAATAATTATATTTTATTTAACTATTTGTAAATAAAATTAATTGATTAAATGGATTAACCAATTAATTAAATCTATAAATAATCAATTAAAAAAATTATAAATAATTAAAACAAATATGGATTTTTGAAAATAATAAAAGAAATAAATTTTGGAATTTAAAACAATTAAGAAAATAATTTTAAGGTTTATAAATAATAAGTAAATGATTTTTGAACATAAATAAATGATTTTTAGAAATGAGGAAATAATTTTAAAACAGAAAAATGTAAAAACAGATTTTTGGAAATAGAAGTGGGGGGTAAGGGGATTAAATGGTGGCATAAGGGAGGGGAAACGGCCGGAGTTCCTATGAACTCGCTGGAAAATATGGGAATCCCAGATTCCGGTAGTCAGCTCAGAATCCGGCCTAGTTCCGACAACGTTATACTACTGGATTTCGCATTATTTTAGTCTATTTTCGAAGCCCAAATCAATACGTAATATCCTCAGAAATTCAAACATCGGGATAACACTGAAACACGAATCAAAGTTCGTTATTTACGGCTCTAACAGCCATGGAAGCCGATGAACCGAGCTCCAAGTCCGGCCAACACCATTTTCTTCCTTTCAACACCAAATTCAATGATTCTTAATGCGAAACGAAGGTTAAGATCAACACAATCATTACCCATAACAATAAACAACAATCCTCTGATCAAAATTTAAAAAAAACCGAATCAAAATTTAAGAAAATCAAGAATTCGGTTTTACCTTTGGTGGACTAAAACACACCAACCAAATACATAAATCGATTCTAAAGATCATTTTAAAGCTATCTATAACATCAAAATTAATCAACAATCATTCCAAATCAAAAATGAATTCAAGCCTCAAGAACACAAAATCGATTTTGCAATTTACCTAATCTCAAATCATTATTCTGGTATCAATAGAACGGGCTTGAAACAAGGATTGTTTTGGTGTGTAGATTATCAACAACCGATCCCTAGAACTCCCAAAATTATTGATTCTTGAAGAGATTTTACCCCCAAAAATGTTCTTGATTTTTTGTTTTTTACAAAAATAAAAATGAAATAAAATAATTAATGAGGCTATATATACTTTTTGAAAAATAAATACCCCAAAATAAATTAAGGATGTTTTTATCCCCATAATTAAAATAATTAAGCCCCAAAATTATAATTACGGGGAATAATTTTAAAAAAACAGTAAAATATAAAATTTTTATCAAAATTACCCAAAAATTGTGAATAATTCAAAAATGCATAAATACTGGGTATTTGAAATACGTATAATTTTATAAAAATAAAAACACAGATTTTGTGTGGTTTGACGTCCCGGTGGGGTCCCGGTCCGTTTATTTTTTAAAAACAGAAACAATACCTAAATTAACAGAAAACCCCGAACATGTATAAAATACATTCAGATGCATATCACCGAGATAAAACGAATACCTCAATAAAGATGCTAATAAACACACATCCAAATTTTGGATCGATTCATATAAATGCATTTTAAAACACATTACCAGTATCCCATTGGATCATATCGGATCCGAAAATAAATTACCTAGCCGCTAAGTAACTTTAAAAATGATACAAATTAATATCAGATTTGGATAATTATCAAAACCGAGCTTCTTATAAAATACTTTATACGAAAATAATGTAATAATATCCCGTCTTCTGATAATACGGGTTTTATTGATTTATCAAAACGTTTATCGTATCAAAAATTTTATGTCGGGACTCGTACGGGTCAAACCGTACTCCAAATCAAAAAAGTCAAAACACGGAAAGTGTCTGGAATATCCAAATTAGGTTAGGAAGGAGTTTTCAGAAGAGTTTCGGGTTATAAAAACGCAAAAACGGTTGAGCTTGGACGATTCCTGGCTTTGTAAAAATAGTGTTGTAATTTTACAAAAAAATAATTATTAAATCCATAAATCATTATAAAATCATATAACAGTCCAAAATTTACCAGAAAAATATCACAATTATCTATATTTTATTCTGTACATATAAAAATTAAAATACTCAAAGAATATCATATATAAACATCCAAAGCATCACTTCAATTACCATATTATTCACCAAAATTTACATAAAATCACATAAACAACTCCAAATAATAATAATAATAATATTTGAAAATATGGGATATTACAATATCATCAACATAGACAGCTAATAGTGTAATATCACTACCATGTTTATGAATAAACAAGCTATAATCATTTTTGGACTGAACAAAGCCTTGATTTATCAACTCAAAAGTGAGCTTAGCTGCCCATTGTCTACTGGCTTGTCTTAAGCCATACAAAGATTTTCTCAATCTGTAAACTAAATTGTCTAGATTAGGAATGCCCTCAGGGACTGTCATGTATACCTCCTCAACTAGATCCTCATGCAGGAATGCATTATTCACATCTAGTTGAAAAAATTTCCATTTCCTGTTGGCTGCTATAGACAAGATACTTCTTACACTGCTCATTTTCAGTACATGAGAAAAGGTTTCATTAAATTATATCCCAATTCTTTGGTTAAAACCCTTAGCAACTAATCTTGCCTTACATATATCCAAAGTTCCATCTGCAAGTAGCTTTACCTTATATATCCATTTATATCCAATTGGTTTCTTGCCCTGTGGTAATGGTACTAAATCCCAAGTCTTATTCTTTTACAAAGCATCGATTTTTTTCTGCATAGCTGAAATCCATAATGGATGCTTTGATGCTTCAAGATAGCATGTTGGTTTGGTAATGGTGGATTGGTGACTGATAAAGAGAAAATGAGAGGACGGGAATGTTTGACTAGATACCAAATTACACTAGTGTGTAGAAAAATCAGGAGAAGGAGAAGAAATATTACAGTAATAATCATGCAAGTATATAGGTGTTTGTCTTTTCCTACTAGATGTCCTGAGTAGTTGAACAATTCCAGGATTGTTGGTGGAGTTGTTTGTACTATTTCTATGTGAAGTTTTATCATTAGCAGAATTATCATTAAAAATATCAGAACTTGATTGTGTGTCAGAATGAGAATTATAAACCGGTATGACATATTCATAAACTGGTATGACATGATCTGGAGTTTTTGAGATAAAAATGTTGTTAAGGAATTGTGTTTGAGAAGTGCTAGCAATAAGCTGAAAAGGAAAAATAGTTTCTTGAAATGTCATATATCTGGAAATTGATAGGGTGTTATTTTTGAGATCAAAAACTCTGTAACCTTTAGTAGTATTAGAATATCCCAAGAAAACAGCTGCAACTGCTCTAGAATGAAACTTAGATCTTTGAATTTTACAAGTTGACAAATAGCATAGGCATCCAAAAATCTTCATGGAATCAAAGAGTTGTAAAGCTTAAAATAAGGTGTGGAATTTCCTAGTGACTGTAAAGGCATATCCTATTAATGATGTATGTAGCACACATAATCGAATCACCCCATAATTTTGGTGGTAAATGAGCGTGAAGAAAAATAGATCTTGATGTTTCTAACAAATGTCTATATTTCCTCTCCACAACACCATTTTGTTGTGGAGTATAAACACATGTGGTCTGATGAACAATCCCTTTATCTATATATATAATTGAACACAATTTCCAGCAGATAATTCTAAGGCATTGTCAGTTCTTATATACTGCACAGTAGTATGGAACTGATTTTCTACATAATTGAGATAACTATGTAAAACAGAATATACCTCAGTTTTATGCTTGATAAGATGCACCCATGTAAACCTTGAAAAATCATGCACGATAGTCATAAATTGAGTACATCCAGTGAGAGATTTGGTTCTGTATGGCCCCCAATTATCAACAATATGAAACAACTGAAAGATCTTAGTTAATTTTACATGACTAATTAGAAAAGATTGTCTAACTTGTCTAGCAGGAGGATATATCTGACAAACTACTTAATCTAAACAGTTTTGTACAGATATGGAAAGAACAATCATCTTCAGTTGACTAAATGGCAGGTGTCCCATTCTGAGATGTCAAAGTTTTGCTTATTCCAAATTCTTTGATATAGCAGCATTGCATCTTTTAACAGCAAGAAAAGGAGCAGTATATGGCACAGTGTAAAGTCCATTAGACAAACTACCAAGTTGAATCTGTGGCCCTTTCAAGAAATGGCCCTGAATAAAGCACTTTTCATCAGTAAACATAACTTGACAATACAAATCCTTACCTAGCTTTCCCACAGAAATCTATTTAAATTGGAAATCCGGAACATGGAGCACATCCTTCAGAATAATGTTATCATTTAGTTTAATAGTTCCAATGTGAAACACTCTAATTTTCTTTCCATCAGGAATAGTGATTGTATTTTCAGTGTCCATAACCACTCTATAAGTTGTAAATTGATCAATACTAGGACATATGTGATTTGTAGACCCACTATCAATAATCCATTGACCATTAAGCCTGGAGAATAAACAGAATTTCACTGTGAGTAAATAGTGTTTACCATTATCATCATGATCAGTTGTTCTTGGTCCACCATTTTTCTGATTGATTAGATTGAGCAAATGATTGTACTGATCTTGAGTTAGATTGTCAGAATTTTTGACACTTAGACTTACATCTTCAGCATTGGATCCTTCAGAAATAGGAGTTTGGTATGTCATTGCAGTGATTTTCTTATTCTGTCTTTCGTGGAATCCTGGTGGGTATCCATTCAGCTTGAAACATCTTTCTATACTGTGTCATGTGATCTTACAGTGGTTGCAAAAGTATGCAGGTTTATTGTTCTTCCTTGAAATTTTTTGATCATTTTTCTATGATTTCCAATTAGCATTAGAACAAGAAGTTGTAGTAGAGAAATTCTTGTTACTATGATACGGAGGGTTGAACCTTCTTCTATCTGCATAAAAGGCCAATGATTCAGTTTGTGAAGTGATAGAAGAGATCTCTTGTTACTAAGTCTAAGCTATAATAGGCAATGGTTGCATCATTAGAACATTTCCTCTGACTAAAGCATACTGCTCAAACAGTTTCATCATGAAATGAAGAACTCTCTGTTCCTGCTGTCTTTGGACCAACCGCTGAGATAGATTAAAGGTGAAAGCATTACAAGTACTATATGGCAAAGGATTTGCATTATTTATGCCATCCCAAAGAGTCTTGATTTTAGTGAAAGATTCTGAAATAGAGTTAGTTCCTTTGTTTATTTCAAGTCACTGTTGTTCAAGAGAGTAAATTTGAGCCATGGATGAGAAACCATATCTTTCATCCAGATCTTGCCAAATCTCTGCAGCTGTGTGAAAGAACAACACACTTTTTGCAATGTTATCATCAAGGTTAGCTAACAACCAGGAAATCACAAGATTTTTACAACTTTTCGAGAACTTAAACTCATCAACTGTAACATCAGGTACTACGATAGATCCACCAACAAATCCAAGTTTATTCTTAGCTGACAAAGTATGAATGATAGCTCTTTTCAAGTTATGAAAACCAGTCCCATTGAACTTGACATAAACAAATTGTGTCATGTTTGCATTAGAAGGATGTATATAAAATATATTAGAAGGATCTTGATTACCTTGGAAAGCCATATGATATGATAAACTCAAAAATTACTCAGAATTAATGATATACAAGAATCTTTTTGATAAAATGTCTCAACGAATATTCAGAAATGAAACTATAAATCTGTTTTGGAGAGCAAAATAGATCGACGAAGAAACAGATCGGAATGTGTTAAGGATTTCAAGAATTAATAAATCTAAGAACAGAAAATTACACCGATTAGAACAAAAAAATTTGATATTTCAGAAGAGATTGCTGCAAAATCAAGATCTAAACTACACAGCCAGGTCCTAAGTATCGATGACGATCAGAGTAACAGCTAAGAAATCAAGGAATCACGAATTAAACATGAAAATGTAGAAATTACGATAAATTAAAGAAAATGACTTAGAAATCGATGAAGATGACAACACCTGTGAATCGGGAAATTGAGGAAGACGATAACACGAAGATGATAACACCTATATCATCTTATTCCGTACTGACTTGTCATGAAAATCTGAACTTTCATAGCTCTGATACCATGTAAAAAATTGAAAACTAAAAAGAAGATTGACTGTATTTACACAGGAAAAAAGAAAAGATTAATTAATACATAATGGTTTGAAGTATATATATACAACAGCTTGGCGCCAAAAGTTAGTTGTAACTACTGCCAGCTGTAATTTTATTAAATAATAGAAAAGATACTAACTATTTTCTCATTGTAATTCTTATCTATTTTTATCATAGTGACTACTCTTAACAGATAATCAAAGAAATTTTATTTTACATTACACTCAAACACATGCAGTAAACAAACATACCATAATTAATTATTTGGAACAACACATCTACACCCTAAGTGAATTAAATAAAATTATACATAACAAGACTATCAAATTTATTTATTTTCCCCTATTTTAATGGTGGCAATAAAAAGCTCATCATCCTTAATTTTACATATGATACAAATCTATAATGATCAAACAAAAATTGTCGATCAGAGCATGTTTTAAATTTTTAAGAATTATAACTAAATTGATAGAAAAATATTTTACTGATGTAACTTTTATATTTCACTATAAGATTTAAGACTTGTCAATTGTAAAATTTATAGATCTTAAAAATACAAAATAAACTTATAATCCATGAAAACAAAATACAATACTGAAGAGATAATCATGCTTTAATCTTATAAATAGCAAAATTCATAGATATGAACTTGAAAAATAAACTTACAACCCATGAGGATGAAATAATTTGGGGATGGTCAAGATGTTGTCTGCCGCTGAAAATGATTGGATTGGATTAGATCAGATTGAATTAGGGATATAAATTAGGTTTAGATGGATTATTTGGACAAGGCCGCTGCTTTATTTGAAAGATATTGAATGATACTTGTTGGATATATTTGAGATGTCATGTCTAATATGTTTCATGTTTAGTTTTCAGATCTTAACTAACAGGAAATATCAGTTCTTACTGGAATCAGGACTTACTGGAATTCAGGACTTAAAAATATCAGGACTTAGATTATCAGAAGATAATATCAGAAGATGGATATCAGAACATAAGTACTGGAGGACTAACAGTTAAGGAAGGAAGCAGAGTTACATGAAAGAAGATCAAGACTAATAGAAAACGAAGATATGCATGGAAAGAGTTAGAGGACTAGAAGAATTATATAAGATATATGATTGATATATTTTAGGAGACAGAATTATATTCCATATCAATTAGAAGTTACCTTGTAACTGTGTGTCTATATAAACACAGACGTAGGTTTACTCTATAAGAGTTACGATCATCGAGAAGATCATACATTGTAACCTAGCAGCTCTCGTGATATTTGTTCATCACTGAGAGAGAATTGTTACATTGTAATAGAGTTTATTATATCGAATACATCTGTAAACTATTACTTGTGCTTTAAATCGTTTTGATTGTATTCTACACTGTATTTAACCCCCTTCTACAGTGTTGTGACCTAACAAGTGGTATCAGAGCTTATTTGTTAACACACATACAGTAAAGATCCATAACAATCATGTCTGAAGAAGAAGAAAATCCAACCAAGCCCTCCAAAACTGAAGAAACTCCAAAGACTCAAACCCATAGTCGATATGAGACTATCAGGGTTCCCATGCTGAGACCTTCTCAGTATCCCATATGGAAAGTGAAGATGTCTATGTTTCTAAAAGCTACAGATCCAGAATACCTTGACAGAATTTATGAAGGACCGCATAAGCCAACCAAGCTCTCTGTTGTAGTTGTAGATCAGCCAGCATAGACCATACCAAAGGAGAAAAGTGAATACACAGCTGAAGATATCTAATCTATTGCCAAGGATGCAAGTAAGGCATTTACTGCATAGTGCCATTGATAATATCATATCAAATAGGGTAATTCAATGCAAGGCTGCAAAGGAGATATGGGATGCTTTGGAGATAAGGTGTCAGGGAACTATACTCACTCAAGAGTATGAGCACTTTGACTCAAAAAGTGATGAGTCATTAACTGACTTATATGACAGGTTTGTCAAACTCTTGAATGATCTGTCACTGGTGGACAAGGAATATGACATTGAAGATTCAAATCTAAAATTCCTTTTAGCTCTTCCTGAAAGTTGGGATTTGAAAGCTACTACTATAAGAGACAACTATGCTCTTGATGAAACTACTCTTGATGAAATTTATGGAATGCTCAAGACTTATGTACTTGAGATGGATCAAAGAAGCAAGAGACATGGGAGAATGTCAAGGACAGTTGCTCTTAATGCTGAGGAGGAATCTCCCAAAGTGGTTGTCTCAAAGAAAGGAAAAGGAAAGGCTCTCATCATAAAGTCTGATTTAGAATCATCAAGTTCTGATGATGATGATTCAGAAACTGAAAGTCTACCTAAAGTAGATGCTGATGAAGGGTATCACAAAGATACCCTACAGGAAATTCAGAAAGGGAAAGAAGTTTTCCAGGAAAGGTAGAAGTTCTGATAAGAAGGGCTTCTAAAAATCTGAAGGCAAAGGAGGAAAGTCTGACAGAGGAGATTACTCAAATGTCAAATACTACAACTGTGGTGAGAAAGGCCACATATCTCCTAACTGCAAGAAAGGAAAGAGTGATAAAGGCAAGGCTCTTGTCACAAAGAAGAAAAGCTAGACAGACACTTCAGATTCTGAAGATGAGGAGAACTATGACTTGATGACAAATGCTGATAGCAGTTCTGATGCTGTTGAGTTAAAGGTACCTCAAACAACTTATGCCTTTCATACTGATGATATTACTAAGTTGAGATTATATCTTAAAACCATGTTTATTAGCTATAGAGATCAAACTTTAACATGTGAAAGATTAACTTCGGAAAATCTTTCTTTTAAAAAGAAGAATGATTATTTAGAAAAAACGTTAGTTATGTTCCATCAAACTCAGAAGGATAGAGATGATGCTTTCTATGTTAGAGATGAAGTGCTAAAAATGAATAAATCTCTAAAAACTAAGTTAGAAAAGGAGAGAGAGATTATCATGACTTCGAATAACTCTGGCAGAACAACTCAGGATATACTAAGTAGTGGGAACTGGAAAGAGGGCTTAGGTTATGGAGATGAGAAAAGTGAAAAAGGAACTGGACAGGTTAAGCTAATTATTGTTAAACAGACTACTAAGCCAAAGGTAAATCCTATTAAATTTGTAGCTAAAACTGTAAAGTCTGATTCTGAAAAGATGAAAGATATTGAGACAAAAGTGATAGCAGAGTCAACTTCTGACAAATTAGAACAGGATAAACCAACTGAAGTTAACATAGGCTTAATGACAAAGAAGCATCTTAAACATAAGCTGAAAGAGATTACCAGTGTAAACAAGGTAAAGGTAGCTAAAAGGAAGGTGTGAATAAAAGAAACAATTATATGCTTGTTCCTAATGCTCCTAGAAATAAATGCTATAACTATGAAAACTCTAACCATCTGGCTTCTTTTTGCAGGAAGAATAAGAATATAAACTCCTAACCTTCTAAGTCAGGAGTTAAGAGTCAGTCTGTTAGGTTTAAGCCACACAATCCTTGTTTTCATTGTAGTATATGGCATTGCATTTATACTTGTAAGGAATATCATAGTTTGTGCTATGATTATTATCAAATAAAACCTTCTTTGAAGAAAGTTAACATTGTTCCTTCTAGTGTAAGTTCTGATATAAAGTCTGATAGTGTAAATGCTGATAAGAAAAATGTTAACATAAAATCTGATGCTAAATCCGCTGCAAATGTTAACAAACTTAATAAGGCCAAAGGATCCGAGCAAGTCTGGGTCCTTAAAACTAATCATTAGAGGTCTTTGTGATTGCAGGGCCACAGGAAAAACATCTTAGTTCTGGACAATGGATGCTCATGACATATGACTGGAAATAAAGCCCTGCTATCAGACTTTATGGAGAAAGCTGGCCCAAGTGTTTCTTATGGAGATGGCAACATTGGATAAATAATGGGATATGGCAACATCAATCTTGGGAATGTCATCATTAAAGAAGTAGCTCTGGTCTCAGGACTTTCTGAATTTCCTGTATGCAATCCTTGTGATTCCTTTCACCATAAGAGCACACAGCTTCATCATCTCTTCATCAGCATCCATCTCAGGCAAGCTTTCAGTTTCTGAGTCACCATCAGTATCAGAACTTGATGACTTAGTATCAGACTTTGTGATGAGCGCTTTTCAGCTGCCTTGGGGGATTCTTCTTCAGCCTTAAGAGCACCTGTCCTTGACTTTCCTCATTTCCTCTTGCATCTTTGTTCCATCTCAAGTTCATGAGTCTTGAGCATCCCATAAATTTCATCAAGAGTTATTTCTTCAAGATTATAGTTGTCTCTTATAATTGTTGCCTTCAAATCCCAACTTTCAGGAAGAGCTAACAGGAATTTAAGGTTTGAATCTTCAAGATCATACTCCTTATCAACTAGTGATAAATCATTCAAGAGTTTGACAAATCTGTCATATAAATCAGTCAATGACTCATTAGGCTTTGAGTCAAAGTGTTCATACTCTTGAGTGAGTATTGTCTTCCTGTTCTTCTTAATCGAATCAGTTCCCTGGCACCTTGTCTCCAAGGCATCCCATATCTCATTTGCAGTCTTGCAGTTAATTACCCTATTTGACATTGCATTATCAATGGCACTATGCAGCAAGTGTCATACCTTAGCATTCTTAGCAATTGATGTGATATCTTCAGCAGTGTAATCACTATTCTCCTTTGGTACAGACTTTGCTGCTTCACCTGTAACTACAACAGTGAGTTTTGTTGGCTTGTGAGGTCCTTCATTGATTCTATCAAGATATTCTGGATCTGTAGCTTCCAGAAACATAGTCATCCTCACCTTCCATATGGGATATTCAGATGGTTTAAGTATGGGAACTCTAATAGCCTCATATCGACTATGGATCAGAGTCTTTGGGGGTTCTTCAGTTTTGGTGGGCTTGGTTGGAGTTTCTACTTCAGACATGATTGTTTTTGGATCTTAAACTGTTTGTGTGTTAACAGATAGGCTCTGATACCACTTGTTAGGTCACACACACTGTAGAAGAAGGTTGAATACAGTGTATAGCACAATCAAATTGAATTCAAAGAACACAAGTAACAGAAAACAAACTTTATTAATCTCTGTTACAATGTAGAACTGTCCTCTCTCAGTGATGAACAAATATCACGAGAGCTGCTAGGGTTACAATGAATAATATTCTCGATAATGATAACACATATAGTGTAAACCGTATGTCTGTGTTTATATACTACACAGTTACAAGATAATCGCTAATTGATATCTAAAATATACCAATCAGTTATCTTTTCTTCCAAGTATTCCATTCTTCACAGAATTCCTTCTTCATGCATATCTCTTCTTACGTTTTTCTTGATCTTCTTTCCTTTCAATCAGCTGCCTTCCTTATCTGAAAGTTTCCTTTAAAACATTAAGTACTGATAACTTAAGTTCTGACTTCTGTATAAGTGCTGATTTCAGTTAAGGACTAATTTATCCTATTTAAGTAAGATCTGAAAAACTAAACACAAATCATAGTATACATAACATTATCAAATATATCTAACAAAGGTACAGTGGAATTGCATTGTGTTCCAACAGATCAACAGCTAGCAGATATCTTCACAAAACCACTATGTGAAGCTACTTTTATAAGATTGGTAAATGAACTTGGAATGGTTTCAGGTTCTTTCTCTAAATCTGCCTAGTTTTTGTTCTCATGCATTAGACTTTATGATCAGTGTTTACATATTATATTATCTATATGTAATATGTGCTTAATTTGAAAATTCATTAAATGCTGATTGTTATCTGATGTGGATTTATATACTCTGATAAGTGTTTTGAATGTTCTGTGACTATTCAATCCAATGAGGATAACTGTGCTAGAAGATGACCTAATAGTTTTTATATACTAGAAATCCCATGTTTGAATTAGTTGTTTATGTGGAAACTCATTAACGTAAGAAGATTCTGATATTGAGCTTAGTAAAGTTTACTTTGTGTATCTTATTACTAAGTCACAAACTAGATTCTTGTTTCTTATCTATCAAATTATGATGTCAGTAAATCTTAAGAATGAACTAAGTGTTGATAAGCCTCACTTATCAAAAGAAAAGAAAAGAATAAAAGTCAGGTACTCCTTTGAGATCTAGAGTAAAAATATGGAAGGGAAGACCCAAGTGCATTGCTGGTATTAAGTAATATGCATTAGAAAAGCAAAAAAAATTCTTGGTTACTTTTCACACTCTATGATTACTGGAGAAATACTCTGATAACAACATAAATTCTGATAAGCAGTCGTGACTCACTTACACTGAGAAGCCACTATAAAAAGGAATTTCAAAAGATGCATAAATTGAGCACAAACAGTTGAGGTGGATTATTGCATAAATTTGTTCTATAGTAGACATCATGACTAATGACAGATTTTAAGTATTTTTCTGAGTTATGCCTTATATCTAAGATGTACTGAAGTTGATCAGACTTTAATCTTTATCTGATATTTTGTTGAATGCACACACTTTCACTCCATATGAATGATGAAAATTTTTGTGGTGATTAAGTTGTTTTTGATAAATAGTTAAGTGTCATTTGCATAAATTCTGAGGATAAGTTCTGATGGAAGTTCTGATGATTAAACTCTGAAGAAAACAAGTCAGTATTTGTATGAAGAATCACATAAAAAGATATTCACTTTTTGAGTATAGAAGCCATGTTCTGATGACTGTTAAAATCTAATATAAGTTAAGTTCTGATATTAAATCCTGATGGAATCTTTGATGCTTACGTGGCATTTTTCTTTACTTGACTTATTTGTGAAAAAATCTGAAACAGTCATATTTAAATCAGAAAAAATTTGGGTGAGATAAAAACAGTCATAATCATTATGGGTTAGTGGTTAACTTGTATATCCTGAAAAACTGTATGTGCATGATAATTATTGCTTATTTTACGTGCCCATTAATTCCTGCTCTAACCGTTTATTAACTGTTCACACGGTTCCAGGTGTAAAGTGTATATCATGCTTCAAAAATATAAATGTTGAGTGGAGAGAGTATATATATGGAAGTTAACAGATTTTTTATTTTTCATCTCTCTTATTCTCTCTCTCTCTAATATTCTCTTAAGCGTTTTCTTTCAGGACATTTAACAAACACTTTGCAAACACTCTCTTGCTCACTTAATTTCTTACAGAGATGGCACCAAAAGACGTAATTTTCAATGGAGCTAAGTTTGTTCCTAACAACTACTCCGCCATTCTTAGCAAGGCTTAAACTCTATCGGAACTTCACTTCATTCAGGATTTTTTCGCTAATTCTGATATTCAGTATGCTTTAACCCAACCTGAAGTAATCTCTGGAACCCAAGTGTTGAAGTTTTGGAGAAGTGGAGTATATGATGATGGTGGTGCTCAAGGGTCCCCAACTATTATCTTTTCATCAGGGGAGGATGAGCATGTCGTGACATTGGCCACGGTTCGACAAGCACTGCAGCTGCCTGAGAACTGCGTTTACTCTACTGTTGAGGAGCCAGTTCTTCAAAATATGATGGCCAGTCTGGGGTATGAAAAGACATTGGCTAAGCTGGGTCAATTGAATAGACCTTACATAAGGAGGGAATGGAGTTTCTTCTTTGACTGCATTACCAAGGCTTTTGCAAACAAATGTTCTAACTTCGATGCAATCACCATATTTAGTCAACAAATCGGGTATGCTCTCATTAATCAAAATGATTTTGATTATACAAGTGTTGTTTTAGGCTTTATTGGGGACCAGATGACATAAGATAGGAATACTGTATAATTTGCTAGATTCTGTCAGCTTATCTATAGTACTTGTTGTTTTGATAATCCCCAATTAGCTAGTGAATCACTTTTACCATTTAGACTAGCTAAAAGAGCTTTTAATGACTTATTATCTACTAATAATAAAAAGGTTGTGTTAAGACCTCTCTGAATTCCTTTATCTGTCAAACAAGCCTTAATAACCTATGATCCAGTTAATTACACTGCACTATATCCTGATGTCCAACCATCAAAACCTCAACCATCAGCACCTACCACCTCTACACAAACACCTCAGACTTTTCAACCATCAGCACAAATAACCAGACCTTCATCTTCCAAACCTTCTAAGAGGACAAAGTCTGTTCCTCAACCTCCACAAAAGAGAAAGAAGATGATTCTCAGAGATGAATCTGAGAGTGACGAGGAAACAATTGAAGCACGAGTTCATGCATCTGAACCTGTGATAATTGAAGCTGAGAATGTTACTTCTCAGAAAGAAAGTCTTTTTCAGCTTTTTTCTTATGAATGAAAGTCTTTTTCAGCTTTCAATAAAATAGCTTTATATTTATTTTTACTAAAATCATAATTCAACAATTTAACATCTAATTAAAATTAATGAATTTTGATTAGATTGACATCTTGAAACATAACTTTATAAAATAAAGTTGAGAAAAAATCAAATATATTCAGAACAAAGTACGTCGTTACTAACATTCAACTTATCAGCTTATAAGTCGTAAATTCAACTTATAAGTAGGGTCGACTGATAAGGTGACTTATAAGGGGTTACGGTTACGATATAAGGATCACTAGGGGTTAACAAATTAGTTTAACAAAGTAGTTGAAAGAGTAATTTTCTAAATTGTTCGGGGTTGCCCGCAAGGGTTAGCTCAGCTGGTTAAAGAGGGGATAACTATCCTCTTGGTCACAGGTTTGAATCCCACGGGAGGAGAATTTATGATTATGCCTCCTGAATTAGAGTCTGTCGTTAAATGCGGTTTACCTTGGTTCACGTGGTTTGCAGGCTATTGCGTGAGCCTGTAGGGTTTACCCAGTACGCACCTGAAGGGTAGCGGCTGCGGGTTACCTACAATAAAAAAAAAATTATTCGGGGTTAAGATAGGGTTTAAAGTATAATGTTTAGAATAATTGATGAATATGCTTAATAAGAAAGATTCGATTAATATTAAAACACATCGGAACATCTTTTTCTAGAAAAGGTATCAATATTGTATATGATAATCATATTCATATTTGAAGCACATCCATATGTTTGGATCATTGAAAGGGTGATTTAAACATCCGTACAATTGGATCGTCGAAAATATTTACAAATTTAGAAAATATCGATAAACAGGGGATATCAACTCCAAAAAGTCGAACTTATCGCTAGTGAGTTATATGTAACAGTTTACAAAACAACTATTTAATCTAGTGTTGGGAAATAGTTTTTCAAAAACACCATTGTGTAAAACAATATATAGTTCGGAACTCCCAATTGTCGATACGATCAAGTTGTAAAAACAAATAACAAACTAAAGATAATTAGATGATTTATTTACCGATCGTTTAACACTAATAATATAAAAAATATTGAAATTGAAAATGATAATAAAGACATTCTAAATGATTCAAACTACACTAATATCTATTAAAGAACAACTTCACAATTTTTCGTGTAATATAAATTCGATATTCCTATTACCGACATACTATTTCGTTAAAATAATTTGTGATTATTTATTTTTTAATAAATTATATAATTTATTCTTCTATATTAATTTATTTAAATACATAAAATCCAAATTATTGTGGTCCTAGAAAATAAATGAATTAATATTATTTAAAATATTTTAATTTATGAGCCATGTAATTCTTATATACTAATTTAGTTGAGACTTAAACATATTATTAATTACTTTTTATTTCAGACATATATTTGTTAAGACATATGTATCTGTCGGAACAAGAACACATTTATTTACTTGGTAGTTAGGCCGTTCATCCATGTCCATGTGCTCTCAAATCCATAATACTCTCAAATCTATGCTCAAATTCGTGCTAATACTCTCAAATCTATATTAAAAATCATGCTCATACCCTCAAGTCCTCAAATCTAGATATCAAATCCATGTCACATCAAGATTCCAAGACATCAAAAACTCGGGTTTTAAATTTCTTTTCACACTTGAACAGGTAAGTACCGTCTTTTATGAAGTCGGGTTTATATGTACTCTCTTTTGAATTCATTTTGATGAATTCATTCTTTTGTGATTCTGAACTAGGGTTCATATTGATTTGGGGGAAATATAAAGACTTCACAATTCATTTTTAAGAAGCTATAAGGACAGGTAAGTACTTTAATTTATGCATTTGGGTTATATAAGTCGTCTGTTTTTAATTCATTTTGATGTTTTTTTACTTCAATTAGGGTTCAGTTATAAAGATTTTGGGGAAATATAAAGATTTCATAATTTAGTCTGAATTTGAGTTTCTATTCAGACTTTTAAAAGATGGATAGGTCATGGTTAAAAGCGGATAGAAGAACAAAAGAGTTCAAAAAAGGAGTGGAAGATTTGTTAATATTTGCATTTGAGAATGGTTATAATACAGAAAAAATCAGTTTTCCATGTGTAAACTGCGCACATAATAAATCATGTAGAGCGCAGATAGTTAAAAAACATCTTTTTCAAAATGGTATTGATCAAACTTATACACGTTGGATATGGCACGGGGAGAATAATTTTGTAGAAAGTTCTAATGAAACCGACACTTCGGAATCTATCAATCAAGGCACCTCAAGAATGGGTGAACGTGACGAGGACGACGATGATGATATGTCTTCTGATGAAAGTTCTGATTAAACCGACACTTCTGATTTCATCAACCATGTTAAAGGTGAACATCAACCTCTTTATCCTGGATGTGAGAGGTACACTAAGATGAAAGCTCTTGTCCAGTTATACAACTTGAAAGTGAAGCATGGTATGTTTGATTCATGCTTTAGTGATATTCTGTTATTACTTGGCTCTTTACTTCCGGAAGGCAACAACATCCCTTCTTCCTTCAATGAAGCAAAAAAAACCTTATGTGCATTAGGAATTGGGTATGAAAAGATACACGCATGTCCAAATAATTGTCTCTTATACCGTAGTGATTTAGATGAAGAATAGACTACTTGTCGCGTATGTAAAGCCTCTAGATGGAAATTAAACAAAAAAGGAGATGAACTTGGAGGGGTCCCTGCTAAAGTTCTATGGTATTTCCCGCTGATACCAAGATTACGAAATTTATTCAATACACCTCAAATTGCAAAGGACATGACGTGGCATGACACCGAGCGACAAATGGATGGTAAAATGAGGCATCCGGCTGATTCAATAACATGGAAGGATGTCGACCAAAAATGGCCTGATTTTGCATCAGAGACTAGGAACTTTCGATTAGCTTTATCTTCCGATGGTTTCAATCCTTTTCATGGAAACCGTACTGATTACTCAAGCTGGCTTGTTTTGTTATCAATTTATAACCTTCCTCCATGGCTTTGTATGAAGAGAAGGTATATTATGCTCTGCTTGTTAATATCTGGACCGACTGAGCCTGGAAATGATATCGACGTCTTCCTTCAACCACTAATAGAAGATCTGCAAGAGTTGTGGCGTGGGAAACAAATGTACGACGCTTATAAGAATGAGTCTTTCATGCTTAGGGGCATTTTATTATGGACAATAAGTGATTATCATGCCTTAGGGAACTTGTCAGGAAATGTTATTAAAGGGTATAATGCGTGTCTTATTTATATTGATGAAACAAAAGCTACTAGGTTGGTTAATTACCGTAAGACGGTGATTATGAGGCATCGAAGATGGTTGCCCCGTAATCATCCTTATAGAAGGCATAAATTAGCTTTTGATAACACTGTGGAGAAGGGGGTCGCCCTTGTTCCATTAACCGGAGAAGAGGTTTTTCAAAGAGTACAACATTTAAGGGCCCATGTATTTGGAAAGAAACAACGGCAACCACGATGGAAGAAAGGTGAACCTCGACCTGTTTGTAAAAAGGTTCCAATATTCTTACAACTTGAGTATTGGGAATTTTTTCCAGTTAGGCATGTTCTCGATGTGATGATATGTGAAGCCCTGCTTGGTGTAATATCCGGGATATAACGTCTAATTATTTCTACTATTAAATAATTAATATGTGTGTTCAGTATCTATTCTGTGAGTTAATTGTTAAGTGATATATGTACTTAAATATTCAAAAATAATATTAATTGAGTATTTTAATTTTTATATGTCCAAAATAAAAAATAGATAATTGTTATATCTTCCTAATTATTTTTATGTTGATTTATAGATTTATAAGAATCATATGAAATTTTTAAAATCTTTTTCCGGGTAATTAAAATCAATTTTATAAAAACGAGAACCAACCGACGTCAATCGTTTTTACGTTTTTGGAACCCGAAACTCTACCGAGAACTCCTTCCTAACCTAATTGTAAAATTCCGAGCATTTTCCATGTTTCAACTTTTTCGATCCGGCGTACGGTTTGTCCTGCGCGGGTCCCAGCACAATATTTTCGATACAATATTCGTTTCGGTAAATTAATAAAACCCGTATTTTCGATAAACGGGAGCTTTTTATTAAACTATCCCAATTATCACTTCGTAGTACGTGTAACTGGGTGCTGAGACCAAGACCGCAGTACAAGTTGTACTGATTTGGATAATTATCCCGAAAACCGATACCGTTTGGATCAGTTTTTATAAATAAACGTACCATTTTATATCCGGAATGATCCAACGGGATACTAATTTTCCGTAATTATAAATAGCCTTTTTCCGTATTTTATTTTGTATCAAAATCGTTTGCAGACAGATAAATATATAATTTTACAGAGAAAAATCATATATTCATAAACCTTTCTGAGAATCAAACCACAAATTCAAGGCGTTGGTGAAATCCGTTTGAAAAGTTGGAGTAACCGATTTGAAGGTCTCAAGGAGTACTATCAGATTCTAAGCTTGGTTTCACTGCAGAATCAAAGGTTGAATTTCTAAAAATTTAATTATTTTCGAATTTATTTTATTAAAAATATGATTTTTTGTTCGGATGATTGTTTGTATGATTTGATGATTGCATGTTGTAGAGCTTATTTTCCTGATGATTTTCATATGTCATACGTCTGATTTGGAGTTCAATAACATGTTCAAATTTGAGTTTGATTTTCGAATTTTAAAATTAGGGTTTATAACCCGTATGAATGTTCTTAATTGAAATTTGGGGGTTTCTTATTATGTGATAGATTGATGTTGTGATATAGTGGATTGTGTTCTCTGTGAAATTATCAATCCAGTCGTATAAGCTTCATGAACCAACGAAGTCTGTAGAGAAGGGAGTTGTGTTTTGAAGTTTTCCGATGTTCGCCGGAAACTGGAAAATTTCACGGCCAAATTCCGGCCAACTTAGGGATTGTTAGGTTGTTTTGATTGCATGGTTCTGTTCCTGGTGTTGTGTAGAAGTGATCTGGAGCTTGTGGCAAGGTGAGGAGGCCGGAATCGTGTTCTCCGGCCACCCCTGTGTTTTCCGGCGACTGGACTGTAAAAATTGCAGTTTGGTCCCTGAAGTTTTGGGGACGATGCAGTTTGGTCCCTGTAGTTTCCAGACTTTGCAAAAATAGGATTCCTGTTTTAAAAATGTTTAAAAATCATATTTCCCATTTATTTTTATTATAAAAATTCGTTTTTAATTTCTGAAAATTCTAAAAATTATTATTTTAATTCCGAAAATTATTTTTAATTCACAAATAAATCTGAATTAATTATTTAATTAATTTCAGTTAATTTTTAATTGATTAATTAGTCAATTAATTCGAAAATTAATTGATTAATTGATTTAATTAATTATTAATTGATTTTTAATTAATTATTTAATTAGATTTAATTATTAAAAATGATTTAAAAAATTCTGAAAAATAGTTTAGAGCTTTAAAATATTATTCTAAATTATTTTCAAGGCTCGATAATTATTCTAAAATTGTTTCAGAGCCAGAATTGGCCAGCCGAACCCTGTTTATTAACTTGAAATTGATCCAACGACCCGTTTTAATTCCGAAAAATGTTTTAAAAATTATTTTAAATACCCGAAATCACATTTATGACCTAAGACTTCTTTATAAATGATATGTCATTGATTACGTGATGTATTATGTGTTATACGTGACATGTGGTTTGACTATCGGTCTATATATGCGGTTTTTACTTCGTTATTGCGTAGATTTCAATCCGTTAATCGGATTTGGGTAAAACGAAGGGTCGATAAAAGTTTGCGTTGAATAGAATCTTGTGAGTTGATGATTGATAGATGCTTATGATATGTGAGCAGAAGAGGCAAGGCGTAGAAAAGGGAAACAGATAGTTGAGGAATAAGACGATTGTGATTGGAAGCGAGTACAAAGTAGTGAGTTAATACCAGGCAAGTGTTCTGAACTTTCTCGAGATATTGTAATTCTTGATAGTCTTGTTGACATTGCAAGTGCTTTGAAGCACGGAAACCGAAACCCTGATTTCAGTTATTGTTCTTGAGCCATGAACCATATTCTTTTTAAACCATTGATCATTGTAAACCCAAACTCGAACCTCAATTATACGGTACTATTCCATAAATACATGCAAACAAAATCCCAAACACTGAACTGAATTACTTGTACATTCAACCATTGTATCCTATGCTTTGAGAGCCCAAATCTTTGAAACCCTGAAATATTGATTCTTTTGTTATCCAATTCTTTCATTACCCAGCATTTAAGCTTTTAAACTACTTTATTGATCCTTACAAAGATTGAAACCCTTTCATTGTTAAACACTCATTGTGGTTAATGATTCTGGTTATTGTTTATTATTGCATATTTTGTTATTATGTTAGAATTGGATTGTTTTTATAAAATTGTGGACCAGATTCGTGGTCAGACCATATAATGGTCAAGTTAGGCCAATGTGTGCCTTGGATCCAGTAGTTAGAGCAATGTTGTGTGCCTTGCTCGGGGTTAGTGCGTTACTGATCAGCAGCCTAACCTTGATTTTTAAATTAAAAGTATATTATCCAATTCTAAATCATAATCCAATGTTCACTTGATATCATAATCATAGTCGCCTGATGATCATTATTCTCAGTTTTGTTATTTTGACTTGCTGAGCTAGTTAGCTCATTTGTGCGATGTTGTTTATATTCTTTCCAGTTAAAAAGGAACCAGTTGGTAGCGAGGATCCCCAGTCCAGCGCGAGAGCTAGGGGTTCAGGTTGAGGAAGCTAAACTAGTAGACTTCTTTTGGGATAATTTAAGTTTGTAAAAGTTGTAATAATGTTTGATACTCAGTGTGAGTTTGAAATAGTTGGGATTTGAACGGTTTGTAATATATTAGTGTGTTGGCTTGTGTGCATACTTTAACCTGTCGCGGTCCGTGGTGGTTGATAAGTAGGGTCACTGCATATATTATTATTATCTTTATTATTGTTATAAGCAGGTTATAATTAAGGTGTGTGTGTGGACCCCAAACTTCTAACCCGGGTTTGGAGGGCGCCACAGGTTGGTATTAGAGCTACAGGTTATAAGTCACTGACACAAGCCTAGGTTAACGGGAATGGGTAGAGGGTTAAGATTAGAAGTAAGGCATAGGATGAGAGAACGTTGAGAGAGTGAGTGCTTTGGTATATCAGGTATTAGTATAGTTTGCGTTATGGAACGAGATTCTTATATTACGATATGATTTCAGATAGCAGAGATGGCCGACTCTTTTATTCCTGTATCAGTTGATCATTCAGAGCCTTCAGTGGGAGTGCCGTTTTCGGATCCACGTCCTGTTGTTCCACTAGCATTGGCTATTCTACCTCCACCGGTGTTGCAACCCGTACCACTGCAGGCTATTCCACCTCCAGGCATGAGGCCACCTGTTAGAGGACCCCCACCAGCTGATTCAGATTCCACTGGGCATTCAGTAGCGAGTGCCCCATTCCAGTCCACATTGCCCCCAGTTCCTTATTACCGATATGAGGCTCTTCTGTTGGAGCGTGATTCCTTGTTGGCCCAGATCAGAGAGTTACAGCATATCATCAGGACTACAGATGTTGATCGTGGTGTGAGGGAGCTTCGAGAGGAGATTCATGTGACGCGGAGGGTTCTTGAGGCTAGGCTACATGGAGCTACACTACCTGGCAGAGGCCCTGATGCACTGATGGGCTGGGCGACTGAGGTGATGGAGGACTTTGAGAGGCTGGCATGACCAGAGTTTCCTTGGAGCTGAGTCAGAGATTAAGAGATGGAGATGCTGAGAAGTGTTGTTATGGTTATGGAGTATGTACAGTAGTGTGTAGTGTGTATCAGTAGACTTTTGAGTTGTATTTATAGACTAGCTATGATGACTAGTGAGTAGGTTGTTGTACCCTTTTTGCTTTTACTTTTGAAGCGTCTTTACGCTTGTACTACCCTAAAACTTTTGATCTATGTATATATCAGTACCTTTTTCCTTTCCAGCACTGTCATTTATTTTATTGCACCAGTCATACCCTGTGATACCATGTACCCTATTTTCCATAACTGTTTATATTCTGTAAAGAAGCATGCAATTTACTTAGTTACAACTGTTTTCAAAAAGAGATATTCCTGTTTTACAAAACTTTTCTTTTATGCAAATATTTGATTCAAAAGCTAAATAAATTGATTGATTCTTTACAGAAAATGCCTCCTAAAAGAAATACCCGCACCAACACCAGAAATGAAGAAACCAACAACAACAACCATCAAGATGATACAAACCCGAATGTGAACCCAGGACCTATGGACCCAGCAGTAGCCTAGATTCTTCAAATCTTGGCTCAACAAACAGTTCACCTAGCACAACAACAACAAAGACAGACTAATCCCCAGGTAACCTTCAAAACTTTTCAGGCAATAAACCCACCAGAATTCAAGGGTTCCTTAGAGCCAATTGAAGCAAATGTTTGGTTAAAGGAAATAGAGAAGGCATTTGCCTTAGTGAAAGTGAAGGAGGAACAGAAGGTTGAGTTTGCAAGTTATTATCTGAAGAATGAAGCCACCTATTGGTGGGAGATGGTGAAGACATTGGAAGGTACGGATGTTATTACTTGGGAAAGGTTCAAGGAATTGTTTCTAGAAAAGTATTTTCCTCAGTTTGTTCAGGATCAAATGGAGCTGAAGTTTTTAGAGCTAAAGCAAGGGAATATGTCGGTAACAGATTATGAGGGGAAGTTTGAGAAATTGTCAAGGTATGTATCGTCGTATATTGATACTGATAGAAAGAAAGCTAAGAGATTCCAGCAAGGTTTGAAGCCATGGATCAGAGGGAAGGTAGCTATTTTTGAATTGGAGACTTATGCAGGAGTAGTACAGAAGGCTATGATCGCAGAGACAGAGAGTGAGATGTTCCAGAAAGATAAGGAAAGCAAGAAAAGGAAAGTTGAGGGAAGTGAGGGTCAGTCACAAACAGGGAAGTTTCCAAACTTCAAGAAGGGCAAGTTCCAGCTAGGGAGAAATTTTAATTTCAGAAGACAAAATGCAGGAGACGGAGGACAGGGCAATCGTCCAGCTAATGTAAATCAGCCGAATCAGTTGAGATTAACTTTTCCAGATTGTCAAGTTTGTGGAAAGTAGCATGGAGGAGTTTGTAACAAGTTGAATGTGGTATGTTTCAAATGCAACCAGAAAGGGCACTATTCAAGGGAGTGCCGAAATCAGCCAGCAAATAAGGATCAGCCTATCCGGAATCCAGCAGTGAAGGTTCCAGCCATTGGATTTACATGTTTTAAATGTGGGAAGCCAGGACATATGGCCAGGGATTGCAAAACATCAGCCCCAGTCAGTAATGCATTGAGGATTATGGGATCTACCCCAACAGTGAATGAGACTCCAAGGGCTAGAGTTTTTGACATGTCGGTGAAGGATGCGATCCAGGATACGGATGTCGTGGCAAGTACGCTTAATGTGAATTCTTTATGTGCCAAAGTGTTAACAGATTCGGGAGCAACTCGATCATTTATTTCACAGGACTTTGTTAGTAAATTAAATTGTCCAGTTGAATGCTTAAATGAAATAATGACTGTGGAATTAGCAAATCAAGAACGTGTAACTGTGAACCAAGTTTGTGGAAATTATGAGCTTGAGATTTCTGGTAGTAAGTTTTGTGTAGATTTGATACCATTTAAGTTAGGAGAATTTGATGTAATATTAGGGATGGATTGGTTATCTAAGCATGATGCTCAGATAGATTGTCGAAATAAGAAAGTAATGGTGAAAACGCCAGACGAAAGAATAGTAACGTTCAAAGGTCAGAAACAAGTAAAGAAGTTCTTAACAATGATTCAAGCCAAGAAGTTATTACGGCAAGGATGTGAGCATTTCGTAGCATATGTAATCGACAGGAGTCAGGAGCCACCAAAACTTGAAGATATTCCAGTAGTGAATGAATTTCCAGACGTATTTCCCGATGAATTACTAGGACTTCCTCCAGATAGAGAAATTGAATTTGTGATCGACTTAGAACCTGGAACAGAACCGGTGTCCAAAGCCCCGTACAGAATGGCGCCTGTTGAGATGAAAGAGCTAGCAAGGCAATTGCAAGAATTGTTAGAGAAAGGAGTAATTAGACCCAGCGTATCCCCGTGGGGAGCCCCGGTATTATTTGTCAAGAAGAAAGATGGAAGCATGAGACTGTGCATTGATTATAGGGAACTCAATAAGCTGACAATCAAGAACAAGTATCCGTTACCCAGAATCGATGATTTGTTTGACCAATTGAAAGGAGCTAAGTATTTCTCCAAAATTGATTTAAGATCGGGATATCATCAATTAAAGATCAAGCCAGAAGATATACCAAAGACAGCTTTCAGAACAAGGTATGGACATTATGAATTTCTAGTGATGTCTTTTGGATTGACCAACGCCCCAGCAGCGTTTATGGACCTGATGAATAGAATTTTCAAAGAGTATTTGGATAAGTTTGTTATTGTGTTTATAGACGATATTTTAATCTATTCCAAGACAAAAGAGGATCATGCGGAACATGTGAGAACGGCTTTGGAGATTTTAAGGAAGAAGAAGTTATATGCTAAATTATCGAAGTGTGAGTTTTGGCTACAGGAAGTTCAGTTCTTAGGACACATAGTCAGTAATGAAGGGATCAAAGTGGACCCGGCAAAGATCGAAGCAATTACGAATTGGGAGAGACCGAGAACACCCACTGAGGTAAGAAGTTTCCTAGGATTGGCGGGATATTATCGTCGATTTGTTCAGAATTTCTCAAGGATTGCCACATCATTAACAAAGCTTACACGAAAGAATGAAAAGTTTATATGGAACGACAAGTGCGAAGAAAGTTTTCAAGAATTGAAGCAGAGATTAATCACGGCACCTGTTTTGTCACTTCCAGACGATCAAGGGAATTTCGTAATTTATAGCGATGCTTCTCATAAGGGACTAGGATGTGTTCTTATGCAGCACGACAAGGTGATTGCTTATGCGTCAAGACAATTGAAACCACACGAACAGAAATACCCTACTCATGACTTGGAGCTAGCAGCTATAGTTTTTGCTTTGAAAATTTGGAGACATTATTTGTATGGAGAAAAGTGTGAGATTTTCACGGATCACAAAAGTTTGAAATATATATTTACCCAGAAGGAACTTAATATGAGGCAAAGAAGATGGTTAGAATTGATCAAGGATTATGATTGCTCGATTAATTATCATCCCGGTAAGGCGAACGTTGTAGCAGATGCGTTAAGTCGGAAGGAAAGGTTAAATGTGTTATCTGTACTTGAAGAAATATATAAAGAATTTCAGAAATTAGAATTGGAGGTTAGAATTTGCAAACCTGAGGAAGCAAAAGTATACAGTATGGTTTTCCAACCGGAGTTATTGGAGAAAATAAAGAAATGCCAGAAAGAGGTAATGGATCAGGATATAAATAGTTTGGTAGGTGAGGAATTATGCACGCAACAAGATGATCAAGGTATTCTTAGGTTTTCTTCAAGAGTTTGGATTCCACCAGTGACGGAGTTAAAGAATGAAATTTTACAAGAGGCACATAATTCAAGATATTCCATCCATCCAGGGAGTACCAAAATGTACAGAGATTTAAAGAAGAATTATTGGTGGCCAAATATGAAGAGGGAAATTGCGGAATGGGTTAGCAAATGTTATACATGTCAGAGAGTTAAAGCGGAGCATCAGAGACCAAGCGGATTGCTACAGCCATTGGAGATTCCAAAATGGAAGTGGGAACATATTACCATGGATTTCATAGTTGGATTACCAAGGACAAGGGCTAATCATGATGCCATTTGGGTTATAGTGGATAGACTTACCAAGTCAGCTCATTTTCTGCCTATAAATGAAAGATTTTCGCTCGACAAGTTAGTCCATATGTACCTAAAAGAAATTGTAGTTCGTCATGGAGTTCCAGTGTCTATCGTATCTGATCGAGATCCAAGGTTTAATTCAAGATTTTGGAAGAGTTTTCAAGAATGTTTGGGAACAAAATTGAATATGAGTACGGCCTATCACCCGCAGACGGACGGCCAAAGTGAAAGAACAATCCAGACAATCGAGGACATGCTACGTGTTTGTGCTATTGATTTCAAAGGAAGTTGGGACGAGCATTTACCCCTGGTAGAATTTGCTTATAACAACAGTTATCACGCCAGCATTGGGATGCCACCTTGTGAAGCCCTTTATGGACGCAAATGTAGATCTCCATTATATTGGGACGAAGTAGGAGAATGCAAAATACTCGGACCTAAATTGGTACAGCAGACAAAGGAAGTTGTTGAACTTATCCAGAAAAGATTAATAGCCGCACAAAATCGTCAGAGGAGGTATGCAGACCAGTCAAGGAAAGACATGGAATTTGAAGAAGGGAGCTTGGTATTATTGAAAGTATCACCGTGGAAAGGACTAACGAGGTTTGGGAAGAAAGGGAAGCTAAGCCCAAGATATGTCGGACCTTTTGAGATCCTAAAGAGCGTTGGCAAAGTTGCTTACGAATTGGCGTTACCTCCGCACATGGAGCACATTCACAATGTTTTTCATGTATCGATGCTCAAGAAATATAATCCAGACTCCAGGCATCTAATAGAATATGAGCCAATAGAGCTTCAGGCAGATTTATCATATGTAGAGAATCCAATAGAGATTTTAGAGGAAAGAGAGAAAATATTGAGAAATAAAGTGATAAAGTTAGTAAGAGTATTGTGGAGAAACCCAAAGGTTGAAGAGTCAACCTGGGAGTTAGAAAGTGATATGAGAGAAAAATACCCTCATTTGTTTTTTGGGAGATTCTGAGGACAGAATCCTTTTAAGGGGGGAAGGATGTAATATCCGGGATATAACGTGTAATTATTTCTACTATTAAATAATTAATATGTGTGTTCAGTATCTATTCTATGAGTTAATTGTTAAGTGATATATGTACTTAAATATTCAAATATAATATTAATTGAGTATTTTAATTTTTATATGTTCAAAATAAAAAATAGATAATTGTTATATCTTCCTAATTATTTTTATGTTGATTTATAGATTTATAAGAATCATATGAAATTTTTAAAATCTTTTTCCGGGTAATTAAAATCAATTTTATAAAAACGGGAACCAACCGACGTCAATCGTTTTTACGTTTTTGGAACCCGAAACTCTACCGAGAACTCCTTCCTAACCTAATTGTAATATTCCGAGCATTTTCCATGTTTTGACTTTTTCGATCCGGCGTACGGTTTGTCCTGCGCGGGTCCCGGCACAATATTTTCGATACAATATTCGTTTCGGTAAATTAATAAAACCCGTATTTTCGATAAACGGGAGCTTTTTATTAAACTATCCCAATTATCACTTCGTAGTACGTGTAACTGGGTGCTGAGACCAAGACCGCAGTACAAGTTGTACTGATTTGGATAATTATCCCGAAAACCGATACCGTTTGGATCAGTTTTTATAAATAAATGTACCATTTTATATCCGGAATGATCCAACGGGATACTAATTGTCCGTAATTATAAATAGCCTTTTTCCGTATTTTATTTTGTATCAAAATCGTTTGCAGACAGATAAATATATAATTTTACAGAGAAAAATCATATATTCATAAACCTTTCTGAGAATCAAACCACAAATTCAAGGCGTTAGTGAAATCCGTTTGAAAAGTTGGAGTAACCGATTTGAAGGTCTCAAGGAGTACTATTAGATTCTAAGCTTGGTTTCACTGCAGAATCAAAGGTTGAATTTCTAAAAATTTAATTATTTTCGAATTTATTTTATTAAAAATATGAATTTTTGTTCGGATGATTGTTTGTATGATTTGATGATTGCATGTTGTAGAGCTTATTTTCCTGATGATTTTCATATGTTATACGTCTGATTTGGAGTTCAATAACATGTTCAAATTTGAGTTTGATTTTCGAATTTTAAAATTAGGGTTTATAACCCGTATGAATGTTCTTAATTGAAATTTGGGGGTTTCTTATTCTGTGATAGATTGATGTTGTGATATAGTGGATTGTGTTCTCTGTGAAATTATCAATCCAGTCGTATAAGTTTCATGAACCAACGAAGTCTGTAGAGAAGGGAGTTGTGTTTTGAAGTTTTCCGATGTTCGCCGGAAACTGGAAAATTTCACGGCCAAATTCCGGCCAACTCAGGGATTGTTAGGTTGTTTTGATTGCATGGTTGTGTTCCTGGTGTTGTGTAGAAGTGATCTGGAGCTTGTGGCAAGGTGAGGAGGCCGGAATCGTGTTCTCCGGCCACCCCTGTGTTTTCCGGCGACTGGACTATAAAAATTGCAGTTTGGTCCCTGAAGTTTTGGGGACGATTGTAACACCCCCTTCTTAAAATAGAAGGGAAATATTACTTAAAATCCAAAACCTGCAAACAGAGCACTAATATATTTCTAACAATAATTAAACAGTCTAAAATCTCCAAAAAATAATATTAAATCTTCAAAATATCTAAACCAAAAATATAAATGCTGAAATCTCTAATAAGAAATTAAGTCTAAATAATGATAGAAGTCTGAAATCCTAAAAACGAAATAAAGGGTAGCTCTCCATCACACAGTCCCAGATCCCCCTAAGCACCTGCCAGAAAAAGAATACGGCATGAGCCAAATGCCCAGTACGGATTTGGAATACAATTTATAAAACAAGAGATCAAAAAAAAAAAAATAAATAAATAATCAGCCATTTATAATAAAACAAAAATTTTAAAAATAAGTAAGGCTGAAGCAACGAGGGCTAAGATATTTCATACCGAGAGCAAAACAAATAACAAATACACACATCATAGGGTACCTAATGTGTGCAACAAACCAGTTAACGAGTACGGCATATACAACGTCACTGTCGAATCAAATCACAAATCAAACTCTGGGTGCACCCACGTATCCTGAACAAATATCAAATGCGCAAAAGCTCCTCCCAAGAGCTAACAGAAGGATACGCCGTGACCAATCACACTGTCACGGAAGTGTCATGTCACTGGTACCGCAATGACATGGCTGTAGTACCCCTACAGCTGGTTAACTCGGTATACCCTATTTCACTCTAAGGGTTCAAATAAAATAATTTTCACAATTTTAAGAATCACTTGCAGCAGATATTTCAAATATTCTAAACAGATATTTAACAAACATAATTTTAAAGCTCGCAAGATTAAATATTTAAAACTTCCAGAACAGATTTAAAATAATTTTCAGAGATCAAACGAATAAGAACGGAATGAATAAAAATATGAAGGGAAAGAATCAGATATATTTAATAATAAAAGGAGTAGCACTGAAAGAAAGGGGACGAAATCCGTACCTCATCTGATGGACCATTAAATCGGATTGTTGAAATACGATTGAAAGTGAACAACTTATACTAATTCGAATTTTAACAGCAGATAAGTTAAGGATTTGAAATAATGGTCAACTGGAGAAATAAAGTAGATTTAACAAGGATTCCAAAATGTTAAGATTCATCAAAAACGCACTGATAACGAAGTAGTTATGAATTTTTGAAGTTCAGGTATCACAGCAGAAATTATTCAGGAACAGATTACAAAGAAGGCAAATTTAGACAATAAAGACAATCTGATCTCACTTCGACTATAACTAGACAATGAAAGAGAATTCTCAGAGGTTTCATAATTTATAAAGATCATAATTTTATGACGAATAATGAAGAAGATATGAATTTTTGAACATGAAACAACTATGCTGATAAGTATAAACAGACCAGAATATTTGTAAGGCAATTTAGGCAATTTAAAAGATTTAAATATATAATGGGTATACCATATAATGAAAGAGAATTTCATAAGCTTTCCAGATTGATATCATGAGTAATTTTCCGACACAAGATCGATTTATAACGAATTTTAGAAGGTATGAAAAACTGTTCACGTCATAAATCTGAAGGGTCACAAAGAATGGATATTTGCACATAGTTAGAGGCTGATTCCACAAAATATGTAAACATGGAAGTTGTAGGTATCGAAACAAGCTTTCCAGAAAATCAAGAATCAATGAATTCCGTGTACAAACGAATAAGTTATGGATTTTACAACAGATACGAGATGCTGATTTTATCACATACGAATTTCAGCACAAACAAATAAGAAGATGAACATGATATGATTATGAAGAAGAAAAGATCGATTCTCGTACCTTGATCAATCGAATAACACAAGAATAAACTTCTAAGATCTTCTTGTCTTCTCAAACCCTAGCCTCTAAGAGCGGCTCCAATTAAAAAGACATAGAATAGGACATAACTTGTATATATATATATTTATAGGCCCACAAGCCCACAATTAATAGAATCCTATCCCTAATCTAATTAATAATATAATTACTAATTCTATTCCAAATCAAATTGTATTAAAAAATACTATTATTACTAATTCTAA
This sequence comes from Apium graveolens, assembly GCF_009905375.1. Taxonomy (NCBI): domain Eukaryota; kingdom Viridiplantae; phylum Streptophyta; class Magnoliopsida; order Apiales; family Apiaceae; genus Apium; species Apium graveolens. The sequence continues at coordinate 43,531 of NW_027419074.1, forward strand.
TCTATTTCTAACTAATACAAATATTAAATAGATAATAATTAAAATAAAAATACGGATATTACATATATACCCCCTTAAAAAGGATTCCGTCCCCGGAATCGAATGAAACTAAAACTCGTACCTGAATCGAACAAATGCGGATATTTCTCACGAATAGATTCTTCTAATTCCCAAGTAGCCTCTCTTTCCGAATGATTTTTCCACAAAACTTTCACAAACGGAATGGTGTTCTTCCTCAAAACTCGCTCCTCTCGAGCTAAGATAGCCTCAGCTTCCTCCTCACAAGAAAGATCCTCTTTAATCTTATGTAATGGATACTGAACTACATGTAATGGATGATATTTGTAGCCCCTCAAAACCGACACATGAAACACATTATGCACATGAGATAGTTGTGGTGGCAACGCAACTCTATAAGATACTTCCCCTACTTTCTCCATAACGTCAAAAGGGCCAACATATCTCGGACTAAGCTTTCCCTTCATACCAAAACGCTTCACACCCTTACAAGGCGACACCTTTAAGAACACATGATCACCTGGCTCAAATCCCCCAAACTTCCTATGTTGGTCCGCGTAACTCTTTTGACGAGATCGAGCTTCCTTCAGACTTTCTTTAACTTTCTCTACCTTCTCATTAGTAATTCTAACTAACTCCGGCCCTTCGATGACTCTCTCACCAACCTCATCCCAACAAGATGGTGCCCTACACCTCCTACCATACAAAGCCTCAAATGGTGGCATACCAATACTCGCGTGCCAACTATTATTGTACGCAAACTCAACAAGATGCAAATATTTATCCCAATCACCTGTCCACTCTAACGCGCAAGCCCTCAACATATCCTCCAATGTCTGAATCGTCCTCTCTGACTGTCCATCGGTCTGCGGATGATAAGCTGTACTGAAATTAAGCCTCGTACCCCAAGCTTGCTGGAATCCCTTCCAAAAACGCGATGTAAATCTCGTATCCCTGTCAGAAACTATCGACACCGGCACACCATGAAGTCTAACAATATCTCGCTGAAAAATCTCTGCCAACTCATGAACAGGAGTAGTCTCTTTAATAGGCAAGAAGTGAGCGGACTTAGTGAGTCTATCAACCACCACCCATATAACATCATTCTTCTTGAAAGTCCCCGGCAAATGAGTTACAAAATCCATAGTAATGTTTTCCCACTTCCAAACTGGTATATCTAGCTGTTGCAACAATCCACTAGGCCTCTGATGGTCTATCTTCACTTGTTGACATGTAAGACATTTTCCCACAAATTCTGCTATATCTCCCTTCATTCCACTCCACCAAAAGTGCTTCTTCAAATCCCTATACATCTTGGTGGAACCTGGATGAATAGAAAATGAAGAACTATGAGCCTCCTTCAAAATTTCCTCACGAATCGTCGGGTCTGAGGGCACGCACAATTTACTACCCAACCACATCACACCCTCATCATCGAAATGAAATTGTGTTTGCTTTCCACCTGCCACCTCGGATCTAATAGCTTCCAAACCTGTATCACTCTTCTGAGCTTCCTTAACCCTTGAAACAAGATTCGGTTCCACTTTCAAATTTGCAATACTACCACTTGATCCTCTAACATACAACTCAACACCCAAGCGCTCCAAATCTGAAATAAGGTGCGGCTGAGTAATGAGAGATGCAACACTCCCCAAGTTCTTCCTACTAAGAGCGTCTGCCACTACATTCGCCTTCCCCGGATGGTACTGAATATTTGCATCATAATCCTTAAGAAGTTCAAGCCACCTCCGCTGCCTCATGTTAAGCTCCTTCTGAGTAAAGATGTATTTGAGACTCTTGTGATCAGTAAAGATGTCACAAGTCTCTCCATAAAGATAGTGTCTCCAGATCTTCAAAGCAAAGACCACTGCTGCTAACTCCAAGTCATGGGTAGGATAATTCACCTCATATGGTTTAAGCTGCCTAGAAGCGTAAGAAATCACTTTCCCATGTTGCATAAGAACACACCCCAATCCTCTCTTAGAAGCATCACTATACACCTGAAAACCTCCACTCCCTGATGGCAACACAAGTATTGGAGCTGACACCAACCTCTTCTTTAACTCTTGAAAGCTCTTCTCACGATCATCATTCCACTCGAACTTAATTCCCTTCCTCATTAGCTGAGTCAATGGTAAAGCTATGGAAGAGAAACCTTCCACAAAACGCCTGTAATAGCCTGCCAAACCCAAGAAACTCCTTACCTCCGTCACATTGCTAGGTCTGGGCCAATTAGTAATAGCCTCGACTTTCGCAGGATCCAACTCAATGCCCCTACCAGATACAACATGCCCCAAGAATGCCACTTCCTCCAACCAGAATTCACACTTGGAAAATTTTGCAAACAACTTCCTCTCCCTCAAAATTTCAAGTACAGTACGTAAATGCTCCTCATGCTCCTCTCTGGCTCCTAGAGTATATCAAGATATCATCGATGAAGACCACCACGAATTTATCCAGATAATCATGAAAGACCCGATTCATCAAATCCATAAATACCGCTGGTGCATTCGTCAACCCAAAGGACATCACGAGAAACTCATAATGACCATAACGAGTGCGAAATGCAGTCTTCGGAACGTCTTCCTCCCTAACTCGTAACTGATGGTAACCAGATCTCAAATCTATCTTCGAAAAGTACTTCGCCCCTTGTAACTGATCAAACAAGTCATCAATGCGTGGCAAAGGATACCTGTTTCTAACAGTCACCTTATTCAACTCCCTATAGTCAATGCACAATCTCATAGAACCATCCTTCTTCTTCACAAACAACACAGGAGCGCCCCATGGAGACACACTTGGTCTGATAAATCCCCTATTCAACAACTCCTGCAACTGCTCCTTCAATTCTTGCAAAGCAAAATGAAACGATAAAGAGCATAATGAAATGAAATTAAATGGAACACCCATCCTATCATCTACCCAAACTCACAGGTCAACCTAAGTAGGTTTTCTACAAGAAAGAACCTAAGCTCTTATGCCATCTCTGTAACACCCCCTTCTTAAAATAGAAGGGAAATATTACTTAAAATCCAAAACCTGCAAACAGAGCACTAATATATTTCTAACAATAATTAAACAGTCTAAAATCTCCAAAAAAATAATATTAAATCTTCAAAATATCTAAACCAAAAATATAAATGCTGAAATCTCTAATAAGAAATTAAGTCTAAATAATGATAGAAGTCTGAAATCCTAAAAACGAAATAAAGGGTAGCTCTCCATCACACAGTCCCAGATCCCCCTAAGCACCTGCCAGAAAAAGAATACGGCATGAGCCAAATGCCCAGTACGGATTTGGAATACAATTTATCAAACAAGAGATCAAAAAAAAAAAAAAAATAATCAGCCATTTATAATAAAACAAAAATTTTAAAAATAAGTAAGGCTGAAGCAACGAGGGCTAAGATATTTCATACCGAGAGCAAAACAAATAACAAATACACACATCATAGGGTACCTAATGTGTGCAACAAACCAGTTAACGAGTACGGCATATACAACGTCACTGTCGAATCAAATCACAAATCAAACTCTGGGTGCACCCACGTATCCTGAACAAATATCAAATGCGCAAAAGCTCCTCCCAAGAGCTAACAGAAGGATACGCCGTGACCAATCACACTGTCACGGAAGTGTCATGTCACTGGTGCCGCAATGACATGGCTGTAGTACCCCTACAGCTAGTTAACTCGGTATACCCTATTTCACTCTAAGGGTTCAAATAAAATAATTTTCACAATTTTAAGAATCACTTGCAGCAGATATTTCAAATATTCTAAACAGATATTTAACAAACATAATTTTAAAGCTCGCAAGATTAAATATTTAAAACTTCCAGAACAGATTTAAAATAATTTTCAGAGATCAAACGAATAAGAACGGAATGAATAAAAATATGAAGGGAAAGAATCAGATATATTTAATAATAAAAGGAGTAGCACTGAAAGAAAGGGGACGAAATCCGTACCTCATCTGATGGACCATTAAATCGGATTGTTGAAATACGATTGAAAGTGAACAACTTATACTAATTCGAATTTTAACAGCAGATAAGTTAAGGATTTGAAATAATGGTCAACTGGAGAAATAAAGTAGATTTAACAAGGATTCCAAAATGTTAAGATTCATCAAAAACGCACTGATAACGAATTAGTTATGAATTTTTGAAGTTCAGGTATCACAGCAGAAATTATTCAGGAACAGATTACAAAGAAGGCAAATTTAGACAATAAAGACAATCTGATCTCACTTCGACTATAACTAGACAATGAAAGAGAATTCTCAGAGGTTTCATAATTTATAAAGATCATAATTTTATGACGAATAATGAAGAAGATATGAATTTTTGAACATGAAACAACTATGCTGATAAGTATAAACAGACCAGAATATTTGTAAGGCAATTTAGGCAATTTAAAAGATTTAAATATATAATGGGTATACCATATAATGAAAGAGAATTTCATAAGCTTTCCAGATTGATATCATGAGTAATTTTCCGACACAAGATCGATTTATAACGAATTTTAGAAGGTATGAAAAACTGTTCACGTCATAAATCTGAAGGGTCACAAAGAATGGATATTTGCACATAGTTAGCGGCTGATTCCACAAAATATGTAAACATGGAAGTTGTAGGTATCGAAACAAGCTTTCCAGAAAATCAAGAATCAATGAATTCCGTGTAAAACGAATAAGTTATGGATTTTACAACAGATACAAGTTGCTGATTTTATCACATACGAATTTCAGCACAAACAAATAAGAAGATGAACATGATATGATTATGAAGAAGAAAAGATCGATTCTCGTACCTTGATCAATCGAATAACACAAGAATAAACTTCTAAGATCTTCTTGTCTTCTCAAACCCTAGCCTCTAAGAGCGGCTCCAATTAAAAAGACATAGAATAGGACATAACTTGTATATATATATATTTATAGGCCCACAAGCCCACAATTAATAGAATCCTATCCCTAATCTAATTAATAATATAATTACTAATTCTATTCCAAATCAAATTGTATTAAAAATTACTATTATTACTAATTTTAATCTATTTCTAACTAATACAAATATTAAATAGATAATAATTAAAATAAAAATTCGGATATTACAACGATGCAGTTTGGTCCCTTTAGTTTCCAGACTTTGCAAAAATAGGATTCCTGTTTTAAAAATGTTTAAAAATCATATTTCCCATTTATTTTTATTATAAAAATTCGTTTTTAATTTCTGAAAATTCAAAAAATTATTATTTTAATTCCGAAAATTATTTTTAATTCACAAATAAATCTGAATTAATTATTTAATTAATTTCAGTTAATTTTTAATTGATTAATTAGTCAATTAATTCGAAAATTAATTGATTAATTGATTTAATTAATTATTAATTGATTTTTAATTAATTATTTAATTAGATTTAATTATTAAAAATGATTTAAAAAATTCTGAAAAATAGTTTAGAGCTTTAAAATATTATTCTAAATTATTTTCAAGGCTCGATAATTATTCTAAAATTGTTTCGGAGCCAGAATTGGCCAGCCGAACCCTGTTTATTAACTTGAAATTGATCCAACGACCCGTTTTAATTCCGAAAAATGTTTTAAAAATTATTTTAAATACCCGAAAGCACATTTATGACCTAAGACTTCTTTATAAATGATATGTCATTGATTACGTGATGTATTATGTGTTATACGTGACATGTGGTTTGACTATCGGTCTATATATGCGGTGTTTACTTCGTTATTGCGTAGATTTCAATCCGTTAATCGGATTTGGGTAAAACGAAGGGTAGATAAAAGTGTGCGTTGAATAGAATCTTGTGAGTTGATGATTGATAGATGCTTATGATATGTGAGCAGAAGAGGCAAGGCGTAGAAAAGGGAAACAGATAGTTGAGGAATAAGACGATTGTGATTGGAAGCGAGTACAGAGTAGTGAGTTGATACCAGGCAAGTGTTCTGAACTTTCTCGAGATATTGTAATTCTTGATAGTCTTGTTGACATTGCAAGTGCTTTGAAGCACGGAAACCGAAACCCTGATTTCAGTTATTATTCTTGAGCCATGAACCATATTCTTTTTAAACCATTGATCATTGTAAACCCAAACTCGAACCTCAATTATACGGTACTATTCCATAAATACATGCAAACAAAATCCCAAACACTGAACTGAATTACTTGTACATTCAACCATTGTATCCTATGCTTTGAGAGCCCAAATCTTTGAAACCCTGAAATATTGATTCTTTTGTTATCCAATTCTTTCATTACCCAGCATTTAAGCTTTTAAACTACTTTATTGATCCTTACAAAGATTGAAACCCTTTCATTGTTAAACACTCATTGTGGTTAATGATTCTGGTTATTGTTTATTATTGCATATTTTGTTATTATGTTAGAATTGGATTGTTTTTATAAAATTGTGGACCAAATTCGTGGTAAGACCATATAATGGTCAAGTTAGGCCAATGTGTGCCTTGGATCCAGTAGTTAGAGCAATGCTGTGTGCCTTGCTCGGGGTTAGTGCGTGACTGATCAGCAGCCTAACCTTGATTTTTAAATTAAAAGTATATTATCCAATTCTAAATCATAATCCAATGTTCACTTGATATCATAATCATAGTCGCCTGATGATCATTATTCTCAGTTTTGTTATTTTGACTTGCTGAGCTAGTTATCTCATTTGTGCGATGTTGTTTATATTCTTTCCAGTTAAAAAGGAACCAGTTGGTAGCGAGGATCCCCAGTCCAGCGCGAGAGCTAGGGGTTCAGGTTGAGGAAGCTGAACTAGTAGACTTCTTTTGGGATAATTTAAGTTTGTAAAAGTTGTAATAATGTTTGATACTCAGTGTGAGTTTGAAATAGTTGGGATTTGAACGGTTTGTAATATATTAGTGTGTTGGCTTGTGTGCATACTTTAACCTGTCACGGTCCGTGGTTGTTGATAAGTAGGGTCACTGCATATATTATTATTATCTTTATTATTGTTATAAGCAGGTTATAATTAAGGTGTGTGTGTGGACCCCAAACTTCTGACCCGGGTTTGGAGGGCGCCACACTTGGAACTTTACTAAATATTCCGGGGAAGACAAAAGATAGGGAATTTGTCCGTCTTGATATGGCTGAAATGGGAATAAGAACGGAGCTGAGACCAAAGACTCTTGGAAAGAAAGAAAAGGTACCGTTGGCATCATGGAACTTAACGCATGCAGAAAAAAAAACAGTTTGCTCATCATTTCTTAAAATGAAGTTGGCAGATGGATTTTGTTCAAATATTAAGAATCTTGTAAACATGGAAAATCTTTGGAATGAAATCTCATGATTGTCACACGATATTGCATCATTTGCTTCCAATCTCAATTCGATCAGTATTACAAAAATAAGTCAGGTGCACAATTATTAGGTTTTGCCTTTTCTTCAAGGCAATTTACAGTAAAGTGATCGATGTAGACAAGTTGGAAAAAATACAGAGTGAGTTAGTGGAAACATTGTGCCAGCTTGAAAAGCACTTTCCCCCTTCGTTCTTTGATGTGATGATCCATCTCTCAGTTCATCTCGTGAGAGAGGTTAAACTTTGTGGGCCAATATTCCTTCGTTGGATTTATCCCTTCAAGAGATATCTAAAAGCGTTTAAAGGATATGTACGGAACCCGGCTCATCCCGAAGGGTGTATGGCTGAGGCATACGTTGCCGAAGAGGCGGTGGAGTGTTTGGTGAATTTTGAAAAATCTACCGTAGGAGTGTCTCAAAATGCAAAGTATGAGCAGAATGCAAGACCTCTATCTGGTGCGACATTGATAAAGCCGAGCGATAAGGACTTACATCTAGCACATTTGTGTTTTCTCCAAAATACAACTAACATTAGACCATATTTTGAGTAAGTTAGTGATATTTAAGTGTGTGTTATTTCATTATTTTCTGCACTTTGATTAATATACTAAAGACAGTGATTTTTCTCGTAGCGAGCATATGACATCTTTGATGACAAGATACCAACAACATGAAAATGATGAAGTCTGGCTTAAAAACAAGCAAAATGCAGAATTTCATAAATGGTTCAAGAAAAAGGTATAATTGTTATTTGAATAAAAACATCATAAATATGCCTAGTTTATATTTTTCTGGTAAATGTATTTGTTATTTGTTTATTTAAGCAAACATCATAATTGTTATTTATCAATTTGTTTTAAATAGATTCAATCAGAATTGTTGGATGACCATAACAACATACCTGAGGAGATAAGGTGGATTGTTGAAGGGCCTAACAAGAATGTCCCTACATTTAGCGGATATAGAATCAACGGTGTTACGTGATGACACTCGACAAGTTCAGTGTAGTGGTGTCTGTGTCATTGCAGATACAATGCTTGTACAGGGTAAGGAGAAGAATATTGAACATACTTCACCGACCTACTATGGAGTTATAACAAGTATATGGGAGTTGGACTATAACAAATTTAGAGTCCCAATATTTCGTTGTAGTTGGGTAGATATGAACCAGGGGGTTAAGGTAGATGACTTGGGATATACAATTGTTAATTTGAACAAATTAGGTTTTGTAAATGATCCGTTCGTGCTAGGGAAACATGTTAAGAAGGTTTGTTACATTGATGATCCTCTTGAAAAACATTGGTATGTCGTGTTGAAATTACCGGAAAAGAACTGTTATGAACAATGTGACGATGAAAATGATTGATCAGTAGAAATAGAACTTGAGAATGAGCTGCACTTGCCAATGTTTCCCAATGTTGACGAACTTGATGAGGAAAAAGCTAGTTATATGCGGGACGAAGATGAATGGATTCAACTCCCATGATGGTAAAAATTACCTTCTTCTAAGTTAAATTGTCTAGAAAATTACCCCATCATGAGTTACCTCTCTGCCTTCTATAATTTATTTATTCGTAAATCTTTTTTTATTTCTCGAATTATTATTTGCCAAAATTTGATAATTTTAAGTAATCAGTGTTAATTACGATTACTGTTTTAATATATATGAAGTTAGCAGTTTTTTTTTATTTTTTATAAATGATTTATCATACTGGAATTTGTCATTTTCTAATTTATCGCTCCCTTTTTCTTGATTGTTTGGACTGTCTGGCATTTATATGTTGGATTCAGTGTCATCTAATTATTGGACAGTAGTATTGATGGGCCATAAATCCTGTTAATCTTAAATTTGTAACCATGTTCAGTTTATTTATTTTTCTTTCAGTGACCAATGTGATTATTGATCCGAATTTCATTGTTTCCCGTTTTTGCCCATTTTCGTGGAAAAGCCTGTTTGATTGCATTATTGGTTTTATGGACATGCCTAATTAAAACAGTTGGTCGCTTGTCAAGGTTTTGGTTGGAATTCTGATCGAATAAGGTGTTCAATATATGATACCCTACTTCTTCTCTGCCAACAACTTGTTACTGGGGGTGGAGGGTTACAGCACCTTCTTCCACTGTCTTCAGCTGGAGGAATTTGGTCCAAGTCAGCTGGTGACGATTAAAAAACGGGAACTTACTACCAATGAAAAGACCCTGGTCTAGCTGCAGAAAAAGTCAAGAACACGGGTATTAGAAAGACACAGTGAGGAAGAAAATACTCAGTAATCATCTAACATCAACTCATCAAGTTTCTTCAAGAAATGCTCTTGATATTTTACTTATTTATGAACTTTTATCAATTTGCTTACCTGGAATAAATTTCTTTCACCGACAATTGCTCCATTGACAAACTTTGTGTTGCCTCTTGTTATATTAGCCTGTAAAAATGCCATTCGGTCAATGCCAGTGCCACTGAGGGTTGTCGGAGGTCCATCAGCACTTACGCCTCCACTTGGCAACAACATTTGCCCAGCTGGACATATATTACTGCTTTTATCTAGTGTTGTTATCTCTTCCATCATAATTCCATAAGTGAACTTGCTTTGACGAGTGAAATTCTGCAATAAGTAATTATTTGTTGGGTGTGATAAGTAAGCTTACATAACATCTTCATAAGTAATTTGGTTTGTGAATTATCCAATTGAAATTAGTTGTTGAGTTGAGGAAATATTCTGATTTGCCAACTTGATTGAGGGTTTTTCGCTAGTCTATATTGGTTGGATGATATTTTGTTAGGTAGTCATTGGTTGGCTACTTTTGGATTAATTTTCTGGGGATTTAATATATATACAACTCATTTTTTTCATTTTAACATTACTCAGAGACAACAGTTTATAGATAATCTATTAAACCATCTTCTACCTAGAGTTTAGACAACATGCATGAAGAACCAAAGCATTGTGTGTTTAAGTTTCTAACAAGTTTTTTACATCTCAAACCGTTGTCTATTAGTTGAGAGATGAAAAAAGTAAAGTGCTGAGTTGTTAAAATTTTGCAGGAGATTAAATTAAAATAGGAGGGAGAATGAAAAATAAATAATTCAAAACAACCTCTAAAAGTATCTTTTAAAGTGTGGTGTTTAGACAACGCGTTATAAATCCGTCGTGTAAATCTTATAAATATAATGCTTTAAAACACCATTATTTGTGGCCTTTCCTTTTAACAATGATATAAACGCACAGTTGTTTGATTTTTAATGAGACAAGGGTAAGAATAAGCACTTGTCCAAATTACACAACATAAGCAGCAAAACCATCATCTTAATCTGATAAATGGTTGTTATTTAATAACAGTTCTAGCGTGTTGTCTTAGTATTCTAAGAAAACATTTTAGTTTGCACACTGTTGTCTGATTCCATGGGAGGGCATAACAAAGACAACAGGTTTTGAACTGATAGATAACTATTGTCTGTCATTAAGCTGACACAACTGTTTTTTTTTCAAAATCATTTCACCGTTGTTGTATTTTTTAGGACAACGGTATTTTTTTTAACCGTTGTCTTTCAACCGTTGTCTGCTTGCATTTTTCTTGTAGTGTCAATATATATCATCTTCAATGTATGCAATTTGCATTAAACAATCAATATTGACTAGTTAGTGAGATTTCACATATCAATATTATAAATATTGCTTAAACGGTAAGTATGGGGCAAAAAACTAAGTCAAAATAGATACTAATGAAAAATTTAATATATAAAAAATATTGAGTTAATATATATGAAAGAATGTTACCTCGACAATCATATGATCTTAATTCTTTTTGGAGCAAAGTCTTCATAGTTTACAATAAGATTTTCGTATCAACCTAAATAAAAAACTTGATGGTCAAAACTTAGTAAACCCTAAAATTATAGATGACTTTAAAAGTATCCAAAATCATATGTTGTTTTTGATAGAAATGTCATGTATTAAGTTCAAAAACATTAGACATTAAAATCACATTAATAACGACTAAAAGTAACAATTTCTAGGCAAACTATAAACATAAAATATCGACCACATTCATAAGAAAAAATAATTGTATTCTTACCTACTAGCCGGTATATATTGGTGTTTATTAGGTCAAACCCAATAACGACTATGGACTAATAATGACCAATTCGGCCGCTCCTGATACCGACAAACTATATCGATTGGCAGACGGTCCTAACAAATTTAAAATGACCGAAATACGGTCAAAATACCCTATCGGAGTTCGCGTGCTAAATTGAGGTGCAAGTACATCTTCCCAACGTGATACTGACATGTCACGTCGTGGGCCAAGCCATGTAAGATGGGCGCTGACATGTGGCATGCACACGTGACACTAGTCCGGGTCAGTTAACGTAAAATTTGACCAAAAAGTAAATAGCGGCCAGGAATAATAAGGCCATTATGCTACCATTATTATTCGTTAATACCGATCTATCTTTGTCTTATAATGACCGATTTGATGGTTGGTAAAAACTCTATTTCTTATAGCATGGATTAGAGTATTGTCGAACCACATCGAACTAAATTAGCTTTCAAAAACTTACTACAACCCAAATTACTACATACCAGCTTTAGGGTGCAAGCCATCCTACTTTAAACCTGAAATTATCGAAACAACCATTAATCATAATACATATATATAAAATGAAACATATTTGAACACAAAATAATTAAATTAATCAATTATGGTCCGATCGGACATCGATCTATATGGATCTTAATTACAAGTTATTACATATATTGTCATCACATCAAAATAAAAATTGAATTACAAAACAAATTTAGGGATCCGAATCATCATATACATATTAATAAACACAATATGTCACATATATCATAATCATATTAAGATAAAAATTGAATTATATAACAAATTTGGGGTACAAATAATCATGCACACATATAACTAAACACACAAAGACACACACTCTCAATTGAATTTGTGGATGCTAGATCAACTAACCTTACTATTAAATCTTAATAAAATAATGTTTAAAAAAAGAGAAAGATATATGCAACTCTTGAAGTGATTATTATTCATCTCATAAGATACTTTATTGTAATAACTTATATATTGAATGATTATAAATTGAGAATCTTCTAGAGTTGTGTCTATAAAGCTTATAATAAAGTTTGATCTATATTTTTTTGGGTTTGGTCATACCTTGTCATACATCAGATCTTTTTAAACATATCTCGCTCCATCCAGTAATTATTTCTTTGAGCTTAATAATCCAGACCTACATCTATAAGATTTCTTTTGTCATGGTAATCGAAGGCTTCTTTTATTGGTTTCTCTTTTAAACTCAACATATTCAGCTATTGATTGTGTATTTTACTTCGTAACAATTTCATTTTTATCGTGTAAGCATCCAAAATGACAAAAGGTAAACCTATCACTCGCTTACTATCTTGAAGACCTTATAAATTATTTGATTACATTTTTTTGTTACTTGTTATATATTGTCACTAATCACTCTGGTCCTAAATAGCTATTTCATTACATTAAGTGAAGGTAAACTTAGGTTCATCTTACTTGCATTCAGAGAGTTGGTAAATTTTTACTATCACTAGACTCGTTAAAAACACTATTACTAATTTGTCCCATTTAAATACTATTTGGAAGCATACCAAAAAATTTGAAATATAAGAAGCTCAGATAAACCTTTAATTAACATAAATAGATATATTTTAATTAGAATGGCTTTTTAAGTAAGTTATAAAAAAAGGCTCGCAAACCTGCTCAATTAGAATGACTTCCTTTAAATAATATATAATACAAGTATTCTTTAAAGAAAACTAGATTTGACTATTGAAATTAATAAATAGAAAAAGTATATTGTTATAAGAGTTGACCAGTTGTTATGGCATACCATGATTTCCTTATGTCATTATTCTATCTTGGGAGGCTTTCTTTCGTCGGCTTTGTTGTGGTTCTTAGTTTTTTGTGAAGGGTTGATATGTTTGGTATGGTCCATACATGTCACAAATACATAATAAGAAATAATATTTGAACCACAAATTAATTTAATTCAGTTTTAAATTTAAATCTATATCAACCCTCTAATGACTCTTTATCTATATAAATGTTTGGATAAAAATTAATAAGTCAACTTTTAACTTAAAAATTACAAACCAACTTAGGTGACTTGTTCATCTATGTGGATGTTCGGGTGCTCTTCATTTCACCTATATGGGCATTACGCACATTATCAAAGTTCTCAGATAGTTTGGCAAAAAAAGCTGAACATGCTTATTAGCATGTTTTGATTCATAAGCCGAAAGTCGGGGTTGCCCAACATCTAATATTTCATAATCAAACTTCATGAATGTGATTATATCTATATATTTTTTTATGTAGGTGAAATGCTTATTGCTTCAAAAAGCAAGGTGCATAAAGATAGATTGAAATCTCACATTAGTGTAGAGTTCCTGATGAAAGTAATAGGTGCCAAGAATTGTTTTTCGTGTGGAGATTAGAAGAGAGATATTAAAACAGAGAGTGCTCTTAAGTCATCAGAAATGTTACATTGAACAAGTTATTGAATGGTTTGGGATGTAAAGTGTTAAACTAGTGGTGAATCCATTGGCTCCATACAGTAGGCTCTCAAATAAACAATCTCTCAGTACGACCCTTGAAAAAAAAATATGGACCGTACTTTTATAATAATGCAGTTGGCAGTTTGATGTATGCAATTGTACGTACATGCCGGATATTTCAGATGCAGGTAGTATCTTCAATGTCATCCATAAGTGCATAGCATTCTCCCTCACTGTCATATCCTAATGAGTCCATCTTGTTCTTGCTAGAAGTGATGAGTGCCTTGCCATTTCCGTTTATGCACTCGGTATAAAAGTGACCCATCTCATTGTAGTTATAATATCTCACCTTTGACTTGTCTTCCTTCTTCTAGAAGTTCCTTTTCTCACGTTTACAAAATTTCTTGTTAAAATAATCTTTTTTGTGATTTCCCGAATCTCGTTCTTTTAAAACCTTTAACAAGCATAGCTGCTATCTATATGACATCCTGATCAGTAACATCAATGTCAGAATTGTCATCAGTTTTCATTATCATTATTTGATGAGTTATCAGTATCTGGCTCACCAACAGTGCCCTTTTTCCAAGAACTCTCAGTCATTCTTGATTTTGAATTATTAGCCTTTGTCCTCAATGCAACTAACTTCATCTTGTTGCCTTTTATGTTCTTTCTTTGTTGAATTTCTATGTCATGAGTTTTTAGCATTCCATACATTTCATTCAGAATAATATCATTAAGATTATAATAATTATTAATGATAGTTGTGTGTGCACCACATACTTCAGGAAGTTATCTGAGAAATTTAGTATTGGAATCATCCTTGTCATATTTTTTCCAACAAGTGACAGATTATTCAGCAATGTTAGGAATTTGGCATATGTCTCAGTGAGGCCGCCATAAGGATTTTCCTCAAAGTGTTCAGACTCTTGAACAAGAATAGCTATTATGTTTTTTCTTGATTGCATCGATTGCTTCGCACTGAGTTTCTAAGGAATCCCATATCTGCTTTGCAGTTTTGTTGCCTATCACTCTGTTTGTCATAAAATTGTCAAAACTTTTATGAAGAATATTCTCAACATTTTGATCTATAGGAACTGCAACTTTCTCTTCATCGGACCATTCTGATATTGGCTTGACTATATAGTCACTAATAGAAATATGGCATAAGACATTGGTTTTTAGCCCATGTTAAAAAATATTGAACTGATATCTTCGCGTGTGATGTTAAATATCATTAGTATTTAACATCGATTTTCAGCCGATATTTATTGCATATTTTTACATCGGTTACCTTTAATTAACCGTTGTTGAATGTCCCGTATAACATCGGTTAGCTTAAAAAAGAAGAAGTGAAATAATGTTAAATACATCGATTTTATTAAACTGACCATGTCTAATACTGTTGTTTAACATTGTCTAATATAGTAATCGATGTTATAGACTTTTATCGACATTAGTTCTTTTATAGTTACCATTGTTACATATTCATATAGACATCGGTTCCCTTAAAATATATGATCTATAAACATCAGTTCACAATAACAAAGTGATGTTAAATTCACTCATTTAATTAATATTTAAAAATTTGTATATACAACCCAAATATAAAACTATGTAAAAAAATCCAACCAATAAATTAAATCATGACCGAAAAATCTATGCTAAATAAGCTATTACTTAAATTTCAATCATTTAATATAACAACATCCAAACTTGTAAACAATCTGTATATAGTTTCAACAAACAATCTATTTTCCTACTTGGGTCATCTCCCTCACTGCTACAATCTCTAGAACGTCTTTGAGGGGCTTTTAGAGAAGAAGAATTGAGCTGATTTCTGGTGAGATATGTTTCCATTTGTCTATATTGACTTGCAACATAAGTTAGAACTTTAGCTTTTCGTGCATCTATAACCATCTGCCGAGCAAAACACCTTTGTTTTCCCAATCCGAAGTTAAAAACATAGTTGAGAAATCTCATTATTATTATACAAAAAAAGTCATATTGATAGTGAAATACAAGAGTGAAAGGAAAATGTTTCAAATCATATTCTATGACAAAGCAGAAGAGATATAAAATAAAAACTAGCATAATAACCTGTGCTAGGCACGAATCATTTTCTAGAATTTTTTTATACATCATGCAATTATACTGTTTTTAGTTGTTTTCTTATTTGTAAATGTTTTACAATATCTAATGTATATCAAATACAAGTTGCTTGTTTATGAACGTGTATTATTTTCATACAAGTCATTACCAAATTACACAACGTTTCCAATATAGCTCATTATGCATAATATATATACTCTTATTTCTGTTCTATAATTTGTATTTAATGAATCAATATAAACAGAGTAGTCAGTGTATGTTTAAAATAAAATGATTAAATTTAATCTATAGAAAGTCGTTAGCATGTTTACAAAGAAAAAAGCTAGATATTAACATATATTTTAAAATAGTTGACCAAAAATTTTAAATTTTATTTAAATAAACTATATGTACTGGTCTAATTATTATTAAGTCCAATACTAACTTACAATTACCTTACTCAATTTATAAAAATAAAAAATTGAGAACTCAAGTTAGAATGACTTGCAATTATAATATACAATAACCTAAAATTTACACTACTAAAAATATAAAAGTTGATTTTATGATGAATATTAGTTTTTGAAATTTAACGTATGTATGTATGGAAAAATGTTAATTTTTTATTTATACTATTGTTAACAAAGTAAGTGTTATGTGTGTGTAAACATGTAAATTATTGTATAATATATTTTCTAATAATTAGGATGCTTTCAATTATTTATATGCTAAATATCTGATTAATGCTACACAATATAAAAACGGAATGGACCATCTGATAAAAACAAAGAGACAATGAAAGTTCAGAACTTTGGTGGCACAAACCCAGCTGTACTTCTCTGCATCAGTCGACCAGGGTAAAACATTTTTAGTCATTTGGCATCTTAAACTATATTGTTGCAATAAATATGTGAAACAGTCTCGGTCATAAGTAATAAGAAAAGAAGAGATTTAGTTTTTTGAATGAAAAAATGAAGAGGTACTTAACTTCATTATTTATATAAATTTGTCAAAAGCCTTTTTCTAGAAGGTGCAGTGGAAGGAAATTTCTGAGATAGGATCCTCAAAATATAGAATATTTATGTAACTTATTTCACGTTTGTCATATATTAATGATAATTAATGGAAATAGGAGGTAAAAACTAGTGCGTTGATAATGTACCCTTCCCCTGTGATGTTTGACCTTCACTTGTCTAGAATTGAGTACCAAATATTGACTACATCATGAAAGACTTCTGGTCGAGATATAAAAATACATGTACAAACATCATCTTACATAATTGAGTCACAAAAATGTATACTCACCAGGTCAAAAGTGGTAATAATTTCCAGAGTTGTGAAAAGAGAAGAAAATTAGAAGGAAGTTATACTTCAAAATTTAGATTTATAAAATAAGGCCTAGATAGATTAGGCCTAGAATTAAATTATTATCATCCATGTATAGTCACTACAACAAATCTGGCCATTTACGACGGTTTTTTTGAACTGAAATCGTCATAATTGAGTCATTTACGACGGAAAAAAATCGTCGTTTTTGGTCGAGTAGTAAGTTCATTTTTTCGTCACAAGATAAAATATTAAATCTACTTACGACGGAATATATCGTCGTAAGATACCAAAATACGACGAAAAATAACGTCATAAGTTATGTAATTACGACGAAAAAAACGTCGGATATTACTTTACGGAACCCACTTTTAATAAAATAAAACATAATTTTACGACAAAAAATGCGTCGTAATTTATAAATTTACGATTGAAAAAATGTCGTATTTTAGGAATTAGGGCCTATTTACGACGAAATATGTGATGAACAACCGTCGTAAGTTTGAATTTCCCGGTTTTAAAAAAAAATATCTAGCCGCATTCCGGGCACTTTCCGGCAACCCCAATTCAATTATTTGATAGATTTCTTCAACATCTAATTTTATAAATAAATAGATTTCTTCAACATCTAATTTTATAAATAGATAGATTTCTTCAAAAGATGGACTAACGACTGAAGACTATGTTTAATTAATTAGTTTCCATTATTTCCTTCAACAGTAGGTAAAAATCAACTATTATAAATGACATGAAAAGTAACAAGCCATATTATATAGATACGGCCACAATATTAAAAACAAAAGATAACCAATTAACCAATATAAGAATGGATATGCATATTGAATATATACCACAAAGTGTACTGAAATATTCTTTTTATCTTCAGTCACTGACTGTAATAAAATAATCGCTTCATCTAGCATCTGTACATCACCATAATGCAACTTTGTTAATAGACTTTGTGTGTTTCCTTTCTCCTCAGATTTCCTTTTGATTACACCCTGAAAGAAAATTTTGGTTCATTGTTATCTCCGTAAATAAAACTATCAAAAAAGTTTAAGCCTTCAAACTAATAAACATGAAAAAACAGACTTTCACCTGAGACTCAGCCAAGCAAAGAAGGCCCATAACAGAATATACGGATGGTGTTACTTGTGCTGTCCTTTCTGGAAGCAGAGCAGGCTGTAAAGAGGAAAATCCAAAACAAGTAAAATATAATAAACATAGCAGCTGACAATGAATATACACAATATGTATTCTAGTTGCATCTATTGTGCATGGATGGATTTGAGACGTTAGAAGACAATAAGCATATTCATATTAGACAAAAGCAAGCAAATTCCAAAGTGCCGCTATATTCTAAAAGATGTAATGGGATACTAGTACTAATATCTACAATAGCAACCAAAATTAATACTGAAGAAGCCATTTGATCGTATTGTATGTTTGCTAGTTTAAAAAAAACAGTTGAATCGGATGCTAGACTTTAAATAGGGATAGGTAAGCCTTTCTTAGCCATGATATCCAGAACACCGTTCAGTGCCTGATAAAGACCGACAATCTGCCAAAACAAATGTTCCAATGAGAACCAGAAATTAAAACAAGATAATTTAAAAAGTAGTTGCATGGTGGACGTAGCATTGACTATACCCTCTGTTCTTGTTAATCACCAAGAGGCTAAGGCTGCCATTGTAAAAGCTAGCACCATTCTCAATTTAATTTATAGATAATTGCACGTAACTATTGTGGTTTAACAGGCTTGAAGCTTTGATTGGAATAAAAATCTGACAAGGGAATAACATTATGCTGCACATATAATACTCAAATAAACTTTAACTAGGCTCTTGAGCCTTAAAATTCACACCATTAAACATACAAAAATGGAAATTTAGTCTGAATGTTATATGGGAAAAGTATTTATATGGTAATAGTGCATAACTGTCCAAAAAACAAACTGTATACATATATAATCCAAATGATTTTGTTTTTTTTGTGGGCACTTGTCGCCGCACATTAATAATATAACAAACAGAAATTTCTAAATTTAATATCTAACTCTAGCTCATATGGATTTCCAATGAAAAAATAACAGAAGCATATGAGCATGTGTGACGTTCACGGGAAAAAGAATAGCTTAGGAAGGCTCAACTCGAAATCATTGAACCCATCATCCTGACCTTTGTAGGGAGTATAACTGAAAAGCTACTATGATATACAATTTACATTTTATACTAGAACTAACCTAATGCATGTCTCGAACACTGAGATTTGCATCAGCAGTCTACTGAAACATCCTCATTTTTTGGCAAGGGAAAGAATTGTCAAAGCTATCGTTGGCCTGGACCTCTAAGAGCTGATCTTGATGAGGGTCTTTTAATTTCTTGCACCATTTTATACTGGGTATCTTGAAAGATGACAAAATGCGATTAGCTACTGCATATGTATATATATACTAGTGATATAACCAAAATTTGATATCAAAATAATTTTATTTGGTTTGTCATTTTAACAGTCAAGAATTAGTTTGACTTGTACAATTAACTAGTGTTTAACCCTCAATTGATGTTACGATTATTTAAAAAAAAACAATCACCCATTCGTGTGAATAGATATATATATTAGTGATATAACCAAAATTTTATATCAAAATAATTTTACTCGGTTTGTCATTTTAACAGTCAAGCATGAGTTTGACTAGTACAATTAAATAGTGTTTAATCCTGTATTGGTGTTTCGAATATTTTAAAAATATTTGTTAATGATCCAATTATATGGATGTAAATAGATATATCTATTAGTGATATAACAAAAATTTTATATTAAAATGATTTTATTTGGTTTGTCATTTTAACAGTCAAGCATGAGTTTGACTTGTACAACTAACTAGTGTTTAATCCTCAGTTGGTGTTTCGATTAACTTAAAACTACCGATCCAACCGTATGAATTTCAATAGATATATATATTAGTGATATAACCAAAATTTTATATCAAAATAATTTTATTCGATTTACCATTTTAACAATCAAGTATGAGTTTAACTAGTACAGTTAACTAATATTTAATCCTGAATTGGTGTTTTGATTATTTTAAAAATATTTTTCAATGATCCAACCATATGGATGTCAACAGATATATATATTAGTGATATGACCATAATTTCATATCAAAATAATTTTAGTAGGTTTGAAATTTTAACAGTCAAGCATCAGCTTGACTAGTACAACTAACTAGTGTTTAATCCTGAATTCGTGTTTTGATTATTTTAAAAATATATCTCAACGATCCAACCGTATGGACTTGAATAGATATATATATATTAGTGATACAACCAAAATTTAAAATCAAAATATTTTAATTTGGTTTGCCATTTTAACAGTCAAGTATCAGTTTAACTAGTACATCCAACTAGTGTTTAATCCTGAATTGATATTTTAATTATTTTAAAAATATTTTTCAACGATCCAACCGTACGGATGTCAATAGATATATATATTAGTGATATAACCAAATTTTGATATTAAAATAATTTTATTTGATTTGTTATTTTAACAGTCAAGCATCAGTTTGACTAGTACAACTAACCAGTGGTTAATCCTGAATTGGTGTTTCGATTATTTTAAAAATATTTTTCAACGATCCAACCGTATGGATGTCACTAGATATATATATCAGTGATATATTCAAAATTTCATATCAAAATAAATTTATTTGGTTTGCCATTTTTGAACACACGCATCAGGTTGACTAGTACAACTAACTAATGTTTAATCCTGAATTGGTGTTTCCATTATTTTAAAAATATTTTTCAACGATCCAACCATATGGATGTAAATAGATATATATTAGTGATATAACCAAAATTTAATGTCAAAATATTTTTATCTGGTTTGCCATTTTAATAGTCAAACATCAGTTTGACTAGTACTGTTAAATAGTGTTTACTCCTGAGTTGAAGTTTCGATTATTTTAAAAATATTTTTGAACGATCAAACCATATGGATGTCAATAGATATATATAATAGTGACATAATAAAAATTTCATATCAAAATAATTTTATTTGGTTGGCCTTTTTACCAATCAAGCATCAGTTTGACAAGTACAGCTAATTGATGTTTAATCCTAAATTAGTGTTCCGATTATTTTAAAAATATTTTTCAATGATCCAACCGTATGGATGTAAATAGATATATAAATTAGTGATATAACCAAAATTTCATATCAAAATAATTTTATTTGGTTTTACATTTTAACAGTCAAAGATTAGTTTGACTACTACATGTAAGTAGTGTTTAGTCCTGAATTGATGTTTCGATTATTTAAAAATATTTTTGAACGATCCAACCGCACGGATGTCAAAACATATATATATTAGTGATATAACCAAATTTTCATATCAAAATAATTTTATTTAGTTTGTCATTTTAACAATCAATAATCAGTTTGACTAGTATAGCTAACTAGTGTTTAATTCTAAATTGGTGTTTCAATTATTTTAAAAATATTTTTGAAAGATACAACTATATGGATTTCAATTGATATATATTAGTGATATTACAAAAATTAAAAGTCAAAATAATTTTATCAGATTTGCCAATTTACCAATGAAGCAGCAGTTGGACTAATACTGTTAATTAGTCTTTATTCCTAAATTGGTGTTACGATTATTTTAAAAATATTTTTGAACGATCCAACCATATGGATTATTATATATATATATATATATATATATATATTAGCGATATAATCAATGTTTCATATTAAATTATTTTATCAAAATATTTAATTTTTTACTGAAATTCTTGAAATGTCACCCACACAAATAAATGTTGATATTAATATGGTTAGATCATGAAATAGTATTTCTTAAAAATTGAAATTATAAAAAAACATGTGCTAATTAAGACTGAACCCGTCATAAATTATTATCTACAAAAAATGTGAGAAAAGTTAAACTTACCGCCAAAATTTTGGGGAAAAAGGTAAATTTCCCACTTTAATAACTTACGACGAATTTTAATTTCCATTGTAAATTGGATGTTCAATATTTTTTCCGCCAAAAATTTGGGAAAAAAATGAAATTTCCCTCTTTGATAACTTACGACGAATTTTAATTTTCGTCGTAAATTTGACGATCCGATTTTTCCATCGCACATATTTTGTTGTAAATTTTGATTAAATATTTTTTTTTCAATTTCAAGTTAAAATTTTAATAAAAATAATTAACTTACGATGAAATGTTTAAATCGTCGCAACTTCAAATAATTTTCATTTTTGTTTAATCGCGCCGTGGGTAATTTTATTAATAAAATACTAAACTTACGACGGTTTTGTGTTTCGTCATAAATAATTACGACGTTTTACTTTTTTCCGTCATAAGTTGGGAGCGCATTTTTTTCCGTCGTAAGTGGCCATCGTAATTGGCCTATTTTGTTGTAGTGAGTAATATATATAAACACATGTAGGTAATGATGCACGCTAACTTAAGTTGAATCACAAGGACATTAAGAGGTTGTAAAATAGACATTTGCTTCTTTGCTAAAACTAATTTCTTACAATCATCATAAAATTAATTAAACTGGGGGATGAGACTTATGGCATTTGTATTTATTGTTACTATACAAAACCTGAGCTTGAAGAAACTTATGCAACGCTTGTTTAAGAGAAGCAGAAATCATAACATCAAGGCTAATATCCATAATCTCATCTACCTTATTTGATTCCTTCCCGCACGACAAACATTTGACCTGGCTCTATAAAGCCCAGCCGAAAATATCCTGAACTACAGAATTCCCATTCAAACCTGTACTACCAGAATTCAAATTTTCTTCCAAACCCTGCTATGTACATTATAATTCAATTAAAAATCAAAAACTTACCACAAACACATCCATAAAACACAAATATAAATCAAACACAATTGACAAAAACCAGAGCAAGTGTTCGCATATACACAACATATTACACAAACCCAGATGAAGAGTTCGATTGAAATCAATTATAATCATCAAAATTAGCAGAAATAATACTCCCTTTGTTAATCTTGTTAGCAGAAATTTATTAGCAGAAATAATCATCGAAAAAATATTTTATTAGCAGAAATTTATTAGCAAAAATAATCATCGAAAAAATATTTTAAAAATTAATCTTGTTAACCGGGAATCTCATTTTATACAGTAATACTTTTACAATGGTCATTACAAGAAAATTGATGTTTACCTACTAATAAATTTTCTACCAATACATATTAGTTGGAAAATATGAGTTTTATCCACCAATAATATATTGGTAAAATTTTTTGGTAGTTAAATCCAATATACGTGATAGTACATACGGTGCCTCGTATTTTGTTTTACGTGTCAATTTTCCATTCAATATTCATCTTTATATTAAATAAACTACTCCAAATATTGGATCGCCGGTTTTTCTCCACCACTTCTTACAAGATGAAAGGTTCTGCTGGCATTACTAAATATTAACTTTTCCTCCGATTTGAAGAAAGACATATGATATTGTTCCTTTATAATATCACAATTATTCATAAAAAATGTATAAGGTACATGTTTATTTCAATATGGGTTGCTTTACATTTTTTTCCTCATAACATTTTTCAAAGATGTTCATATTTATATTATGTAATTTATTTCTAATTTGATATCATTTTAATTTATGGTCTCTAATGTAGATATAGATATGTAAGGTTATATATGATAAAAACGACATTTTCATAAAAAGAAGACATCTGTATTTGTGATATTAATACTTGTGTTATACTATTTATAACTGTTCTTGTTAGAATCTCAATTATTTAAAATAATATTTTATAATTTGAGATAAAATAGAAGTATTTTATTGAAAAGATGTCAAATATAAATTCAAATTGATAGGTAATTAAATTAGATACGAACAGTTTGAGACTTTCAGGCGTGAGACTCAACAGACGTAATAGAAAATGCTATATCTAGTTAGTAGGATAAGGTGCCGAGTGGGGTAAATAATGCCGTCATTACCGGATATTTTATTGAAAATTAATATAGGTGGCTTACAAATCGTCATAATAAAGCACATGCCCGGTTTTCGTTTGGAAGATTAACTTTTTGTTACAAGTTAGAGTTAAAGGTTTAACCAAAATAAAATCTTTAATATTAATATTTGGTAGTTATTTTTTTTTGAAATAATTTTTTGTCTCAAAAAGCTAAATTTGAAAAAACTGTTAGGAGTAGTTTTTTCAAGAGTATAATGTAAAAAACTATTTGAAACCGCTACATATCAAACAATTTTATTTGAAATAGCTAATTTCAGTCAGCTAATCAAAAGAGCTTATTCAATCACCTAATCAAAATATTAATTTTAAATCGCTAAAGCTAACAGCTAATTCTCAAATTCTCAAATAGAGCCATGTAAAAGTATGCTAATAATTTTAGTATTTACTTTGGTGCCGCGCTCAAGGTCGAAAGAAACTAAACATTTTTTTGAATTATATATTAATTTATTTAAATTTTTAAAACAAATAATAATATTAATATATATGATTAAGTTATTCTATCGGTGCTTAGACTTTATTTGGAATTATTGTTAAAAATTATTGTGCTATTATAAAAATTAGTATTGTTTAATAATATTTTTTATATATGTATCTATGTTATCCCTTTCCATTAATTGATTACGCACACACAATGAGCTGAATTCCTAAACTGTCGTAAGGGGTACAAGATCTATATTTTGATATTAAAGATGTTAAAAGTAATCTTTTGGTGAGGTTTAATGGTGAAATAAGCAACTTTTTTCCGCTTAAATTTAAAAATGATATTTTTTAAAACATGGTGAAGATACTTTCGCTAACAACAATTTTTAGGTCAAAAACAATTTTTTTTAAAAAAAAAATTTTGAATTTTACCACACAATTTTAACTACTTTTGAGAAAAACCTAGTGTTGTGCTGCACAAACAATATCAAACACACACTTAATCTCTTTGTTATACTCTTTCCGTACCTAAATACAAATTCATATTAATAGCATAAGTTAGGGTTGTAATTTGGGTTGAGCGAGATCGAGTTTTAATTCGGACATAAATCAAGTCGGACGTAATCGAGTCAAGTCGAGTTGACTCGTTTAACTAATTGTGCCAAAATTGTGCCAAAATCAGTACCCCAAACTCGGCTCTTTTACTTTTGCGAGTAGAGTCAAACTGTATTTTTTTAACGAGTCGGACGAGTTTACTCATTTAATTTTATATTTAAACAAGTCTAAATCTTTACTGGAACACAAAATGAGTTGAGCTAGTTCATTGATTAAATGAGTTAAAATCTCTATCCGAATTTAAACTAATTCGAGCACGATAAGCTACGAATTTAAACGAATTCAAGTCGGACGAGCTCGCGAGCCACCCGATCCCATTTACTACTCTAGCAAAATCAAATTTTAAATCTAAACTTGACGATCAAGATCAAATATAGTCTGATGGTTAAATTTAAGATAAAAAATAATCTTTAAATAAATAAAATTATTATGAATTATATACTATAATTCTACAAAATGGTTTTATTATGTAATTAATACTTAATAGTATCACAGTTGACAAATGAAATATTTTAGTTCTCCCATTTTGCCGCTCAACTTTCTTATTTATCTAGATAACTACCTAGCTCTAGCTATGTATATCCTTCTATAGTGAAGATAATTAATTTGCATATAGGACCTCCCGAGTCTTCCTTGAAAAACCACAACTTATGCGGTCACGTTCTACCCCACCCACTTCACTCCAAATTTAAGAGCAGGCACAAATACCTTTATGTAGTCTCCCATAAATTTGCAAAGGTGTTGTTTTGGTTACCATTAAGTTATGTCATTTTACTCATTGAAATAGATCTCATCTCTTTAAAAAGTAACTCTTTTTCTATCTTTTACAGGTAACTTTTCTCAATTACATATCGAGCCGGACTCTCCAGAACTTGAAAATTTGATCCTCATCAATTAGCCATGCCCTTTGAGAGTAATGTAAGTTTTTGTATGCAATAAAAAGTTCTAATTCTTTTTTCATTCTTTTCATGTTTGTTTTAAAAAAAAAATTAACGGATTGTGTCATTCAATTGACCTTTTTTTGCCATCTTGTTGACGATTATTTTAATCTATAAAGCTAATCTAAATTGTCTTTTTATCCTTGATCAGTACAGAACTGAGTATTATAAATCACATTGGCATTGGGCCAGATTTTCCGGTCAACGAATTCAATCAATAAATACAATATTGCTTCTAGCTTTTAGGAAATTGGTCGATATTCTGTATATTTTTGAGAATGAAGTCAGTTTGTTAAAAATACAGGGCCAATGGGGAGTCTGGGAGCATATATTATGAAGAAAATTGATGAAGTTTTTAGGAAAGGCAGCAATATGCATGGAGTCTAATGATTTTCATGCGGAAGTTTTGGACATACTACGCATGATACTAGTTGTGGTGCATATTTAGAAAGTTCAACAAGATGTTCAACTCATGAATGTCAAGAACAAAATTGTTGTAATATTATAATTACTACATAGATATTTTAAGATCTTGTATATTAAAGTGATTATGATCACTCTACAGGTTTATGATCGTTTACATTTTTTTAATTTGAATGAAATTTATTTTTTGCCATCAAGAAATTTTGATGCCATTTACTATTGTATCTTAAGAATTATTTTTTTTTGTTAATTTACCACTATAAAAGTCACCATCAAAAAGAACCACCTAAATATCAAATAGATGGACAAATTTTAAGCCTCAACTTGGACCAATAAATATTGTTCTTCAGATGCCACGTGGACTAATAATAGATTGCCAAATGGCCTCTTACAAAGTGCCACATGGACCACTTATAAAGTGCCATGCGCATGAGTGATGGTGTAACATGTGGCAAATCTTGCTCAAGTAAGCTATTTACACATCAGCAGATGACTCATCGCTGATTAGGAAATAACGTGGGACCCATATTAATTTTACCTACCAATACAAACTTATGTCAGTAAACACTCTTTCTTTACAAACTTTTAGCTACCAATCACTACCAATATTATATTGGCAAGCAAATCATTTTACCTACAAATACATAAGTTTTACCTACATTTATAATTGGTAGTTAAAAGGCAAATTTCTTGTAGTGGGTTTTCTTGAAACACCATTGTGTAAAGATAAATTAAGACAACGCTTTTTTTATTATAAAACCGTTGTGTAAGAATATCAGCTTTTTTCAATCTAACGGCTAATATCTAATCTCATTTCAATCAAGGGTTTTCATTCCGACACTTCAGCAATTCGAGTAAAATATTTACAACCTATCATGGGGTGCCACCTCATCAGGCGGTGCCTATTGAAATTATAAAATAACTATTTCAGACAACTATTTTATTTCGTTATATGAAGGTTTCTAAGACAACCCTTCTAAAAATTGTTGTGTGAATTACACAACATAATATCTAAAAGCTTGTATAAGACCAACTAAGACGACACTTTTGTTTTAACATAAAACCGTTGTATAAGATTATCAGCTATTTTTCGATCTAACGGCCGATATCAAATCTCATTTCAATGAAGGGCTCTCATTCCGGCACATCAGCAATCCTTGTGAATGATTTACCACATATCACGTGTCGCCACCTCAATATGTGGTACCCATTGAAATTCCTCTGACAACTGTTTTCATTCCGTTGTTTGATTGTTTAGGGGATAACCTTTTTGAAAAACCGTTGCCTGAATTACACAATGTAATGTCAAAATTGTTGTCTTATATCCTTATAAGTTAACATAGTAACAACGGTTTAAAATCGTTGTGTTAAAGATCTACAACAATACTATATTTAAAAAACCATTGTATGACTCGATGAGAGGATACAACTTGTACAACAGTTTAAAAAAGATGGATATCCGTTGTTTGTTGTGAATTTCACACAACTGTTTTTTCTGCAAACTCAATTCACCGTTGTATGATTTTTTATGATGACGGTTTTTTTTAACCGTTGTCTGTCAACCGTTTTCTGATTGCAAATTTCTTGTAGTGACAACACATCTGAGACCTTAAGTGAATAAAATAAAAAATAATAAATTGTTTATTTTCTCCTATTTTCATGCTGGAAAAAAAACTCATTTTCATCAATTTTACAATATCATAAAAATCTATAATGATAATGTAAAAGATTGAAAACTAAAGAGAAGATTGATTGAATTTACTCAAGAGAAAATAAAAGATTAATTGGTACAGAATGGTTTGAAATATATATATACAGCAGTTTCAGTTTGGGGCCAAAGTTAGTTGTAACTAATTGCAAGCTATAATTCTATTAAATAATAGAAAAGATACTAACTATTTTTCAATTGTAATTCTAATCTATTTTTATCATAGTGACTACTCTTAACATCCCCGCTCAAGTGAGGCTTCAGATGATCATCTATCAAGCCTAACTTGGAACATAAATCAACCATTTGACTAGAAGGAAGAACCTTTGTCAAGACATCTACAAGTTGGTTCTTTGTTGGCAAATAAGATAACTATAACAACGCTTCAAGAACCTTGTCTCTTGTAAAATGACAATCGACTTCTATGTGTTTGGTGCGCTCATGAAAAACTGAATTCTTAGCAATATGCAAAGCTATTGATTATCGTAGAAAAGAGTGACCCGTAATAGATGATTTACTCCTAACTATTTTAACAATTGTACAACCCAAGTAACCTCAGAAGCTGCTGTCATAGCTCTATACTCAGCCCCTGAACTGGATCTTGACACAATGGGATATTTCTTTGATTTCTTTGTAATAGGGTAGCCTCCTAGGAGTAACACAAATCCAGTAAAAGACCTTCTAGAGTCTGGACAAGAAGCCCAATCCGAGTCTGAAAAAGCTTGCAGAATCAATCTATCAGGATTTTGCAACTTAACACCTTTTTATGCGGTAAAAGATAAGTACCTCAAAGTATGATGTAATGCTGCATAATGAGCAGGTGTGGGAGACTGTAAGAACTGGCTCAATAGTTATATTGTATAGCTGATATCTGACCTGGTATTGGTAAAATAATTCAATTTACCAATAATAGATCTATATGCTTCAGAATTTGAAATTTAATCACCATCTCCAGCAGAAAGCTTAAGATTTAAAGGTAGTGGTGTAACAGCTGGCTTGGATACATCCATCTTACTTTCTTATAACAGCACCCTTGTGAATTTATACTGGCTCATAACAATACTATGATCAAGGTAATTTATCTCAATTCCCAAGAAATAGTGAAGAATTCCAAGATCCTTAATAGTGAACGTGTCATCCAAATATTATTTTATATTCTGAATATGCCTATCATCACTACCAGTGATGATTATATCTGTAACCTGTTTAATCAATAAATAAATGTCAGCGGAAGATATTTATCATTTATGACCCCAAACCAATCCAAGATCTTTTAAGGTTACAGTCCTAGAAACAAGAAATCCAAATTCCACACATAAAATTTTCACTTTTTTTTAAAACTCTTTTCAATAAATTCCAATCTGAAGGCTAAACCCCTTAGTATAACTTCGAAAAGAAGTATACTAGGCCCAACTATAAAATACACTAGTATAAAATAATATAATATAATATAAACAACTATACACAATAGAACTTACACTAGTTCGCAAACCCTTGACCAACTACCTTCCAAAAGCTTCTTCTTTGCTTACTTGAATTATGCGGCTAAACGGCGCAAGTTAATCCTCATCAGAGGTTAAATTTAAAAACAGGCAAGTATGAGCGGAAGAAATGCTTAGCAAGTTCATTATGACATATATAAGGTTGTTTTGATATAAAACCGACCTCTGCATTGGAGCTGAACATTTTAAAATCATAATTGTTGAAACAGAAATTCCTATTAAAGAATTGGATAATTGTTTCTCACTATATTCATAACTCTTTTTGATATTGTCGAGCAAAATCCTTCAGCAATACTTTGAATCTTGACGAGATAAAACAAAACGGTGTTTACGAAAATATCGTAACCATCAATAACAAGAAGCAATGATTATGGAATGAATCATAAACTTCACTCAAAACCGAACTCTTGAAATAATTATTACTCATTTTATTGTCATATCGAATTAGATATCACTACGAACTTTGATGCTCACAACATCCCATACTGAAGTCAACACCAATCATCTGTACTGCCAAGGAAGTTTGGGACACAATACGGATAATCTGTGATGGTACTGAGCAAGTAAGAGAAAATAAAACGCAGCTCCTGATTCAGCAATATGAGCATTTTCACAATGAAGAAAGTGAGTCACTCACTGACATTTTTAGTAGATTCCAAAAGCTACTAAATGCTCTTAAATTGTATGGAAGAGTCTACCAGACTAAAGACTCCAATCTGAAATTTCTCAGATCTCTTCCAAAGGAATGGAAACCAATGACAGTCTCATTGAGAAACTCACAAGATTATAAGGAGTTTACTTTGGAGAGACTGTATGGCATTCTGAAGACCTATGAGCTTGAAATAGAGCAGGATGAAAGAATGGAGAGAGGAAAGAAGAAAGGAGGATCCATTGCACTAGTTGCTGATCTGGAAAAGGAGAAGGAAGTGAAGATGGAAGCTGTGGAATCAACTTCAAAGGCCTGTGAAAGCAAGGGAAAAGGGCTAGCTGCAGAAAATGAAGATTCATTGAGCCAAGATGACATGGAGGACATTGATGAGCACCTAGCATTCCTTTCAAGAAGATTTGCCAAGCTCAAGTTCAAAAAGAACTTTGGAGCTTCCAAGACAAATAGAAACATGGTGGATAAATCAAAATTCAAGTGTTTCAAATGTGGCTTGGCAGGGCATTTTGCAAATGAGTGTAGAAAGTCAGATTCCAGTAAGAAAAGATTTGAGTCTGTAGATTACAAGTAAAAATACTTTGATCTACTCAAACAAAAGGAAAGGGCTTTTATTACACAGGAGAATGACCGGGAAGCTGATGGCTTGGATGAAGATGAAGATGTCAGCTATGTCAATCTAGCCCTTATGGCCAAGTCTGATGAAATAGAGACAAGTTCCTCAAGCAATCAGGTAATTACTACAAACCTTGCACATTTATCTAAAGCTGAGTGTAATGATGCAATTACTGACATATCTACAGAATTGTACCATTTGCGTGTTACACTTAAGTCCCTCACTAAAGAAAATGCTAAAATCAAAGAAAACAACTTGTTTTTGAGTGAGAGAAATAATGTGCTTGAGTCTCAGTTTGTTGAGTTTGAGAAACTAAAAATTGAGTGTAGGATTGCCAAGGAGGAATTAACTGAGTCCTTGAAAAAGGAAGAAATTTTAAAGAAGCAGCTCGATCGTGAACAAGAGGTGATTAAAGCATGGAAAACATCTAGAGATGTTCATGCTCAAATCACCAAGGTTCAAAGAATTGAGTCTTTTTGTGATGAAGCCTGGAAAAAGAATAAGGAGAAACTAGAACCTGTTTTGGTAGATGGGTTGTTGACAGATGTAGACTCGACGGATGATGAGGACTATACGTCGGATAATAAAAAGTGTTATCCATCGAATGATAAAAATCCTCATCCGTCGGCTGTAAGCAAACCCATTAGCAAAGCCAAATTAATCAAGCTAAATGATAAGTATGGGTCTGTTTCCAAGAACTTTGTTTCAGGAGAGTCAAGTCAAGCCAAGAAAGGGAAGAAGGCTAATGTTGGTCACATGACTGTCAAACAGTTAAGTGACATACTTGAGAAGATAGAGGTAAAAACAGAGACTAAAAGGAAAAATAATAGGAATGGTAAAGTAGGGATTAACAAACACAATAACTACACACCTCACAAGTATGCTCCTAGAAAAATCTGTGTCAAGTGTGGTAATGTAAATCATTTGTCTGTTAATTGCAAATCTGCCATGCCTACTCCCATGTCTGTTCAGCCTCAATTCTCTACCATGAATGCCATACCTCCCATGCCTGTTAATGCTATGCCTACACAGAACATGAATGCACAGTTTACTAATATGCCATTTGTACCTAATCCATATTATGTTGCATACAATATGCCTCAAATACCATTTAACATGCCTTACTGGAATAACATGTTTGTACCAAGCATGCCATTTCCTGTTAGCCATAACATGCATGATAATTCTGTTGCATCTAGTGGTTTTAAAGGCGCAACCCAAATGACTAAGGAAGAATCGGAAATTCCTAAGTTAGATGAGTTAAGACCTATAAAACAAAAGAAGAAAGCTAACAAGGCAGGACCCAAGGAAACTTGGGTACCAAAATCAACTTGATTTGATTTTGATGTGTGCAGGGAAACAGAAGGAATCTTTGGTACTTGGATAGTGGTTATTCAAGATACATGACTGGTGATTCCACCCTGCTCACAAAGTTTGAAGAGAGAGCTGGCCCAAGTATCACTTTTGGAGATGACAGCAAAGGCTATACTGTTGGATATGGCTTGATTTCAATGGACAATGTCATTATTGAAGAAGTTGCCTTAGTGGATGGTCTCAAACACAATATGTTGAGTATCAGCCAGCTTTGTGACAAAGGCAACTCAGTAACCTTCAACAAAGAAACCTGTTTTGTAATTAATAATCAAAACAACAAAGTGGTTCTCACTGGTGTGAGAAGAGGAAATGTGTATCTACCTGACTTCAACTCAACTATAGCAGAATCTGTAACTTGTCTTCTTAGTAAAGCAAGTCAGGATGAAAGTTGGCTATGGCACAAGAAGCTATCCCATTTGAACTTCAAGACCATGAATGAGCTGGTAAAGAAAGAGCTAGTTAGAGGCATTCCTCTGGTGGAGTTTACAAAGGATGGACTGTGTGATGCCTGCCAAAAAGGGAAGCAGATTAAAGCATCATTCAGGAAGAAACTTGATTCAGCAATTGAAGAGCCTCTACAACTGCTTCACATGGATTTGTTTGGACCAGTCAATATATTGTCAATCTCAAAGAAAAGATTTTGCCTAGTAATTGTAGATGATTTCTCAAAGTTCTCTTGGACCTATTTCCTAAAGTCCAAAGATGAGGCTAGTGAAATCATCATCAATCACATAAGGCAAGTTAACAATCATCCTGATTTCAAAGTTAGAAGAATCAGGAGTGACAATGGAACTGAGTTCAAGAACTATGTCATGAGAGCATTTTGTGAGGAAAATGGAATCTTGCATGAGTTTTCAGCAGCAAGGACTCCACAACAGAATGGAGTAGTGGAAAGAAAGAATACATCTCTTATTGAAGCTGCAAGGACAATGCTTGAAGAATCAAAATTACCAACATACTTCTGGGCTGAAGCTCTAAACACTGCATGCTACACTCAGAACATCTCTCTGATTAATCAAGCAAGATGCATTACACCTTATCAATTGTTCAAGAAAAAGAAGCCAACTCTAAAGTTTCTTCATTTCTTTGGCTGTAAATGCTATATTCTGAGAAATTAAAATGGGAAGTTTGATGCTAAAGCAGATGAAGGAATTTTTGTTGGATATGATGTTGGTAAAGCATATAGAGTCTACAATCTAAGAACCAACATTATTGTTGAATCTATACATGTTGTGTTTGATGACAAAAAGATTGAAGGACTAAAAGATGGAGATTACCATGAGAGCCTCAAATTTGACAATGTTGAGATGGTCAGTGATGAAAGTGATGATGAGAGTGATCAAGAAACAGTGTCTAAGGATAATGCAGACAAATCCACCACAAATGAAGCACAAAACTCAACATCCGTCGAGTTACATAGTGCTTCATCCGTCGGAAGGAAATCTGTATTATCCGTCGGTAGACAACCTGCCTCATCCGTCGGTACTCAAAATTTACCATCCGTCGGGTTGTCGAAAGGAGCAGGAAGTCAAGGCAGATCACCCATAGAAAGTACCCCAATCTCAAATCAAAGATTCACAAACTCAGGGGGAGTTTCTAGCAATCAAAACTCAATCACACATCAAGACAACATTGAGGTCTCTTCATCTAGGGCTAATCTACCTCAACCAAGGAAATGGACAAAAGATCACCCCTTTGAACTGATTATTGGTGATGTTTCTTCCAGAGTTCAAACCAGGATAGCAACTCAAGAAGAATGTCTATACAGCAGCTTCCTATCTAAGGAAGAACCAAAGAAGGTAGAAGAAGCCTTGTTAGATCCTGATTGGATTTTAGCTATGCAGGAGGAGCTAAGCCAATTCGAAAGGAATAAAGTATGGAAGCTGGTACCCAAGCCTACAGGAAAGAATCCAATAGACACCAAATGGGTACTCAGAAACAAGATGGATGAAAATGGCATAGTAGTAAGGAACAAAGCAAGATTGGTTGCTAAAGGCTATTGTCAGCAAGAAGGGATAGATTTTGATGAAACATTTGCACCTGTTGCAAGACTTGAAGCCATCAGAATCTTCTTAGCCTATGCAGCCCATGCCAATTTCAAGGTCTATTAAATGGATGTCAAAAGTGCCTTTCTGAATGGAGATTTGGAGGAAGAAGTATATGTAAGTCAACCTCCTGGCTTTGAAGATCCAAATTTCCCAGAGTATGTCTATTATCTACTGAAAGCACTTTATGGACTGAAGCAAGCACCTAGAGCCTGGTATGACACTTTATCAAAGTTCCTTTTGGAAAATCACTTCACAAGAGGTATTGTAGATAAAACTTTATTTTTCAGAAATGTGAATGGCTCTAGCATACTTGTTCAAATTTATGTAGATGATATTATTTTTGGCTCTACAGATGAGAAACTTTGTAAAAAGTTTTCCAAACTGATGCAAAGCAAGTATGAAATGAGTATGATGGGAGAACTAACTTGCTTTCTTGGTTTACAAGTTAAGCAAGTTAGTGATGGAATATTCATTAGTCAAACTAAATATATTTTTGATCTTTTAAAGAAGTTTGATCTAATGGATTGCACATCTGCAAAAACTCCCATGGCCACTGCAACTAAGCTTGAACTAAACACTACTGAAAAGTCTGTGGATATTTCAAGTTATAGAGGCATGGTTGGCTCACTTCTGTACTTAACAGCTAGTAGGCCAGATATAATGTTTGCTACATGTTTGTGTGCTAGATTTCAGGCTGATCCTAGAGAGTCTCACTTGATAGCTATTAAGAGAATTTTCAGATATCTCAAAGGAACACCAAACCTTGGCATTTGGTATCCTAGAGATTCTGGTTTTGATCTAACTGGTTATTCAGATGCAGATTATGCAGGTTGCAGAATTGATAGAAAAAGCACAACAGGAACCTGTCAATTTTTAGGAGACATGCTTGTGTCCTGGTTCAGTAAAAAGCAAAATTCAGTTTCTACTTCTACAGCTGAAGCTGAATATATTGCTGCTGGCAGTTGCTGTGCAAAGATTTTATGGATGAAAAATTAATTGCTAGACTATGGTTTGCAAGTTGAAAGGATTCCTATTTTCTGTGACAACACAAGTGCAATTGCCATCACTGAAAATCCAGTGCAACATTCAAGGACAAAGCATATAGATATCAAGTATCATTTCATAAGGGAACATGTAATGAATGGTACTGTAGAGTTACATTTTGTTCCATGTGAGAAGCAACTTGCAGATATTTTTACCAAGCCACTGGATGAATCCACCTTTTCTAGGTTGGTAAGTGAGTTAGGTATGCTTAATTACTCTTGAATTTATCTGAATTATTTTGCAAGTTGAAAAGTAGCCAGAAATTTAACTGATTTTTAGTCTTGGATGAAAATTTTGGCTAAGTCAAAATTTGAATCTCGACGGATAACCATTATCCATCGAGTTGAGTCATCCGTCGATATACAAATTGTAAATAAAAATCAATTACTTTTCTTGAGTATTTTAAAGCTCGACGGATAATAACTTATCCTCATCCGTTGAAGTGTCTAAATCTTAACCGTTAATTCCCTGAACATTATCCATCGAGTATACTTATAGTTTGTAAGCATTACACGACGGATAATGGGTGGAATTTTTACAGTTTATTTTAAAATGGCTATTTTAGACAATTTCTATTGGGTAATTTACTTCTCTTTATAATTTTTATCAGTTGATTTTGAGTAAAGTATAAAAGCTTATTTCATTCTAATCATTTTCTTTTATCGTTCTCAAATTTAACTGTGTTACTTCATTCTCTCTCAAGCAAAAATCCTCTTTCTCTTCAAGCTTTTCTTCTCTAACAATGACACCCGTAGTTAAGATCATGTCATAGACTGGGTTCATCTATGAGAAGAACAACTTCACTTCTTTGGTCAATAAGGGGATTCAGCAATCTGAAAACTATCATAAGATGATGGACTTTGTGAAGAACTGCAAGTTAAGTTTTGCCATGCTGGAAT
Source organism: Apium graveolens (assembly GCF_009905375.1). Taxonomy (NCBI): domain Eukaryota; kingdom Viridiplantae; phylum Streptophyta; class Magnoliopsida; order Apiales; family Apiaceae; genus Apium; species Apium graveolens. The sequence goes on from NW_027419074.1 coordinate 80,154, forward strand.
CACCCGCAATTTATTGTGAAGTTGTTGAGGAGATGTGGACAACAGCAATCTACAACTCTACTGACAAAACCATCACTCTAACCATCAAAGGTAATGATTTCTGTATCAATAGTGATGTAATAAAAGCATGTTTTAAGATTCCTGATGATAATGTAACTGCACCACACACTGACACTGATATTGTCAATATGCTCAATTCCATTCATTATGCACTTCCTACTGCAAAACTAAGTGAAATTAGAAGACTAGGTCTTAGGAAGGAATGGAGTTACTTGTGTGATGTAGTAACTAAAGTCTTTTATGGAAAAATCAGTAATTTTGATTCTGTGAACATTTCCATGCTTAACATGCTATACATGCTAGTTACAGACAAATATTACAATTTTAGTGACCTTGTTGTGTATGAGTTAGGTTTTAAACTAGGTGACTTAGCCAAAAGAGGAAAGAATATTTACTATGCTAGATTTTTTATGCTTTTGGCTAACCATCTTTGTCAAGAGTTTGAACTTGAGAACCCAAACAACAAATTAGCTTGTTGGGTTCAAGAGAGAAGAATCATTGCAGACTTGAACAGAGCCAACCATCACAGGGATGTGCCAATGTTCTATTTTCCTGTAATGCTGACACCTCAGGTAAGTGAGGTAAGTTCATCTATACCCTCAACCATTCCAATCTCTTCTATTTCTTTGACTTCAGGCATGGCTATGACAACTGTGACAATGACCAAACAGTTGCCTACCAAAGCTGCCAAAACAACTGTAATTTCCAAATCCAAATCAAAGAAAACCCCCTCTGGTACTCTCAAAAGGTACCAGTTGAAAAATCTACCAAAGCCAAAGAGGGGAGTGTGAAGGAAGGTAAGATAGGTGAGGGAAGGGGTGAACATAAAAGAAACCCCAAGGATAAGGTTGGAGAGTTGAGTGAATCCCAGCCTAGCCACACTGCAGTTTCTCAACAAACTGCAGTGCTTAAAAAGGACAAAAGCTCACTTCTAGCTGCATCCTCCCAAAAGGATGTGGCTATTGAACAAAGCTCTCATCCAAGAGCACAGGCTAAGAGGGTTAGGGACACAAGCTCAAACTAAACTTACATTAGAAAGAAGAAATCCAAAACAACTGGGGATGCACAGGGCACACACTTAGTGCAAACTGGTGCTAAAGACACACACTGGTGCTAAAGACACAGATTGATGTGGCTCCAATAAATGTGGAGTCACAGCCAAAATCTCTCATAATAGAAGCCACAGAAACACAATACTCACCAACTAACTCACTGGAAGTGGACATGATAAACACTTCAATTCATGATTCCCCTTCTTTAACTCTGTTGGGGAAGCCAAAATCTAGTGCAAGTGAGAATCATCTTTTAGATGATTTATTGGCTCACTTGCCAATTCTTTCTGATTCTATTGTGACCTCTGTGCCTCAAATAACTTCAATCAACACAGACTCAACAATAGTTTCTCTTCCCACCTCATTCATTTCTACTCTCTCGATGGATATTGCTCATCCGTCGATTAGTGATTATATCCCGACGGATAAGCTTAACAGCAGTTATCCGTCGGATAGCTTTACCACTCACCCGACGGATATCACTTATCCGTCGAGTGTCTCTGCACAACTTCAAACTTCAATAATTTCAAGTGCAGAAGACTTAGTGGTAATACAATCACTCTTAGGACTGAGAGAGGAGAGTTCATTGAGTGAGAGGCTGGGTTGCTCCCAGGAAAAAGGAGAGGAAAAGAGTGAATCTCAGCAATCCATTCATTCAGGATTGGCAAAAGTGAGTGAGAGGAGTCCCACCTTAGTAGGTGAAGGTGAGGGTGTGAGGGTGGGGAGCCAGGGTGAGACCCTGATGCAACAAAAGAGAGAATATGAGAGAAAGGCAGGTACTGGAGAAATAAGGATGGAACCAGCCATTGCTAGTGAGTCAATGATTGTGGATGATGCTGAAAAGGAAAGACAATTTCAGTAACATTACAAAGCTGTAATTGATAACATTTCCTTGGATGCTGATACTTTTACTCACCCTGTTTCAGCCTATCAACTGTTGGCTGCTCAGGGCAATGTGGAGGCAGAGCAGACTTTGAATTTAGTGCACACCACAGAATCTCTTCAAAGAGATAAAGCTGCTGTGAACAGAATGCCTCCTCAAGCTGGAGAGCCATCTGAAGAATTTGGAGTAAATTCTGATGATGATGACTCTGGTTCTTTGGATGGAAGCATGAACTTAGGTGGAGCTGAAGGCCCAAGTTCTGCTTTAAGTTTACCTGAATGGGCATGGGCAAAGGAATTTACACCAGGGCAATTTGAGGTGTCTTTGGTAAAATAAGTGATAGCTATTCAACAGGCCCTTCAGGAAGCTTCAGATGCTGGTACTAAGGCTGTTCTTCAAGCTCACCTAGACTCTTTACATTTAATGAAGATCCAACACTCAAGATAGAATCTCAGTATGGATGAATTGAAAAAGGATATAGCTGACTTAAAGACATATAACTCTGAGAAGCTGGATTCAATAATGCCATATGGTACCATGCATGATCTATTACTAAGATTAAGGAGAGAATCAGATTCTGACAAGAAGATAGCCAAGCTGGAGAATAGAGTTCAGGTTATTGAGAATTCAGTGGCTCTACTTCTTCAAAATCAACAGACTCGGACAAATCTTCTTATGCAACTGGCTAAAGCACAAGGCCTAACTCCTCCACTTGATGATAACAAAAAGGGGGAGGGATAATCAAGTAAGGGGGAGAAAGGACCAACTGAGGGGTAGAAACTTCTAGTTCAAATCAGCAAAGTAATTATACCTTCAATTACTATCTCCAAGCTACCAATTGCAGATGGTATAGATCTTATAAATACATCAGCAACAAATTTGAAAGATGCTGATAAAGGAAAGTTGACTCTGATCAACTGGAAAAAGATTGATGAGGAAATACAGAAAAAGTTTCAATTAGTCAAGGAACCAGATCAGTCAGCCATCCATCACTCTCATGTCAAGCCAATCAATGTGAATGAGATGAGTATGAACTATCTGGAGAAAGGACAATCTTCCTACATCAAGACTACAAAGGCTGAGATAATTCTTAAACCAAGGGAAAACTATCCAAAGTTATCTTTGAAGAACCCTATGGATTCTGTGTATAAGACACCCAAGCCTGATGAAAAGAAACTTCTGTCAAGATCCATTCTCCTATACAAAGATCCAGCTGATTCAGCCTCAAGAAAGAGAATTGCAAAGATATTCAGAAATAGGAAGGAAATTTATGTGGTAGCTGGACATCCACAATTTGCTCATGCAAAGGAAGAAGAAAAAGCCAGATTGAAGCAGGAAAAGAGGCAAGCTGCTCTAGATATAAAGAAGTCTAAACAAAAGAAAGAACAATTTGCTCTCTTGGCCAAGCTACAGGCTGTGAATTCTTCTCAACAAATTCCCTCTCAACCATCTCAAACTACTGAATCAAAGAAGAAGATTGAAGAACAGAAGAAATCCCCAAGAAAGAAAGAACTGGCTAAAAGAATAAAAAGGAAGTTGGATGTTGTTGACAAGGAATTGGAAGATCAATTTCCAAAGGAATCCACTCAAGCTGAAACTCAAGCATCAAAGCCCTTTGTGGTATTTGAAGACATAAGGGTGGTGGACCCCTACAGGAACATACATGGAAAGCCTATTGTGCCAAAGGATGAGCCAATAGAGTGGGATAAATTACCAATTCCTGACTTCAACTTGCCAATTCTTACTAAGCCAAGAAGGACAAAATCAAGGGCAGTCAAGAAAGTGAAGCTGTCACCTCTCAAATCCAAGTCATTAGTCAAAGCTCAACCCAAGATCAACAGGGGAGACTACTTGTACTTGTGTGACATCAAAGAATTCTCAGACCTAAACCTTTATCTAGAGGAGCTGGATGAGGTAAGGGCAATTGATACATACAGAAACCTACCTGAAAGATTGGTGTTCAAGTACAAAGGAGGAAGGGAGATTCAATGCCCTCTCCACAGGATACTTCAAGAAAGCGAAGCTGTGTTGATCAAAGTCTATTCATCCTTCAAGAAAAACTTAGGGTTCAATGTAACTGCAAGAAGATTAGAATTAAAGAAGATTGAAGAGCTAAGGAGTGTTAGAGCCAAAGATGCACTTCCAAAGACTCTTATCATCCCATACACAGGGAGAAGAATGCATCTAAGGCCCTACTGGCTGATGGAGTTCATGGATGACAAGGGTGTGAGAAGATTCTTCAGATTAGAAGACCAATTGAGTATCTCTAGCAATGAGACTCTCTTGAAGATGCAGGAAATGTTAGATCTCTCAGAATCTGATGAATTAGAATTCCACAGACAGCTCCAGAATCAAATTGAAGAAAATAACAGAAAGCTTGGAAGAAGATCCAGACCTTCAAGAAACTAGAAAAATCTGCTCAGGCTAGAGGAGCATCTTGAACTGACTGTGAGCCAAACCTTGTACATTTTTGTTTAAATTGAAGCACTTTCATTTTTATCTACTTATCTTTAAAGATATATGTTTAGGATGTTTTGTTATCATTAAGTATCTCTTAATTTATGGCTACAATTCCAGTAGACATAAATTGGGGGAGATTGTTGTGAATATGTTGTGTACTTCATGATTAACTAAACAAAACATCTAAGTAGATTTTACTTAGTGAACTAATGTAGCACTCGACGGATAAGAATTATAGTCCCGACGGATAACTCATTACAGTCCCGACGGATGATTAACTTATTATCCATCGAGTGAGTAGCTTATGTAATAATAAGTTTGTAGCACAGTGTTGTATGCACCTTTGTATAGAATCTGTAACAGTATATAAGTCATGTTGACTTTAACTAGATATGCAGAATAGGTTGATTAACTGTACATAAGCAATGTCTTGTAATTCTGTATAAGTGAAATGAAGTCAAGTGCCAAAATAGCTAGCAACGAATGATTAACAAAGCTTCGACGGATGATCAAATGACTATCAACGAATGTTTAACATAGTAGTCGACGGATGATCAATTAAGTCATCGACGGATGATCAATTAATTCATCGACGGAAGATCTGAAAGTCGACGGATGATCATATCAAGATTCAAACATCAGTTGAACAGTGAAAGCTGACACACAGCCGTTGAGTTGGATACAAACAAACTGTGGAAGCCCTTTAACTGGGTAATAGAGGATGAAAAGCAGCAAGGATCAAGACTGTTAGATTTTATATTTGTTCTGTTCTTTTGACTTTGTAATCTTGGTAATATATAAACCAAGAGAGTAGCAAATAGAAATATAAGTGTGAGAGCTAAGAAACAAAAACAGAGAAATCTTTGTAAGCACTATCTTTAGCATTTCCTGTATTCTTAGCAGTTCTATTTTGCAAGCAGCTGTGAGCAATTCTGCACACAGAGTCCTCTCGATATATTATATATATGTCTGGTGGAATTGTTTAAATCTACCAGAAAGTTTTTAAAGACTTTTGTTTTTAATTACTTATGTTTTGATTCATTCAAGTTTATATTCCGCATTGTGCTAATCAAAACAGATATATCCATAATCGAGTTGAACATTTTTAGTTCAAGAAAAAGGTTCAAGAATTCCATTCAACCCCCCTTCTGTAATTCTTGCTATATTGTTAAGGGACTAACAAATATCCAATACCATTCCATTTCACTCTTTATCCAACGTCTTGTCCTGATAAACTCGAACGATCTGCATCTATAATTAAAAGATCACACTTTTATTGTCTAAACGATAATTACTCGACGAGATGCGCGTCAAAACCCTATCGTCTACCCATACGATAATCATCACATAATTGTAACGGTCAAACACAAGACTATTGACTCACATACGCACGTAATTTACATAGCATGTAAACACATAAGTCATGTATCACATATTTCATATCACTTATGACTCGGTTCGTCAAAAGGTTCGACTCAATACGTTTAAAATTGAAATCGGGTCAAGAATAAGATTTATCGGTCAAAAATCGACTCGGAATGATTCGTAAAATAAGTGAGCTTTCGAAATAAAAGAATTTGGGTCTCGAAAGTATTTTTAATGAAAGTGGAATATTTTTATGAATCTATAGGCGTTCGTTTCGTATTAAACGGATGAACGGTTTATTAATTGATTTTTAAATACCAAACTATAATTTTTAAAAGCTTAAAACATTTTTTAGGAACTATTTGAATTAATTTTAAATAATTATATTTTATTTAACTATTTGTAAATAAAATTAATTGATTAAATGGATTAACCAATTAATTAAATCTATAAATAATCAATTAAAAAAATTATAAATAATTAAAACAAATATGGATTTTTGAAAATAATAAAAGAAATAAATTTTGGAATTTAAAACAATTAAGAAAATAATTTTAAGGTTTATAAATAATAAGTAAATGATTTTTGAACATAAATAAATGATTTTTAGAAATGAGGAAATAATTTTAAAACAGAAAAATGTAAAAACAGATTTTTGGAAATAGAATTGGGGGGTAAGGGGATTAAATGGTGGCATAAGGGAGGGGAAACGGCCGGAGTTCCTATGAACTCGCTGGAAAATATGGGAATCCCGGATTCCGGTAGTCAGCTCAGAATCCGGCCTAGTTCCGACAACGTTATACTACTGGATTTCGCATTATTTTAGTCCGTTTTCGAAGCCCAAATCAATACGTAATATCCTCAGAAATTCAAACATCGGGATAACACTGAAACACGAATCAAAGTTCGTTATTTACGGCTCTAACAACCATGGAAGCCGATGAACCGAGCTCCAAGTCCGGCCAACACCATTTTCTTCCTTTCAACACCAAATTCAATGATTCTTAATGCAAAACGAAGGTTAAGATCAACACAATCATTACCCATAACAATAAACAATAATCCTCTGATCAAAATTTTAAAAAAAACGAATCAAAATGTAAGAAAATCAAGAATTCGGTTTTACCTTTCGTGGACTAAAACACACCAACCAAATACATAAATCGATTCTAAAGATCATTTTAAAGCTATTTATAACATCAAAATTAATCAACAATCATTCTAAATCAAAAATAAATTCAAGCCTCAAGAACACAAAATCGATTTTGCAATTTACCTAATCTCAAATCATTATTCCGGTATCAATAGAACGGGCTTGAAACAAGGATTGTTTTGGTGTGTAGATTATCAACAACTGATCCCTAGAACTCCCAAAATTATTGATTCTTGAAGAGATTTTACCCCCAAAAATGTTCTTGATTTTTTGTTTTTTACAAAAATAAAAATGAAATAAAATAATTAATGAGGCTATATATACTTTTTGAAAAATAAATACCCCAAAATAAATTAAGGATGTTTTTATCCCCATAATTAAAATAATTAAGCCCCAAAATTATAATTACGGGGAATAATTTTAAAAAAACAGTAAAATATAAAATTTGTATCAAAATTACCCAAAAATTGTGAATAATTCAAAAATGCATAAATACTGGGTATTTGAAATACGTATAATTTTATAAAAATAAAAACACAGATTTTGTGTGGTTTGACGTCCCGGTGGGGTCCCGGTCCGTTTATTTTTTAAAAACAGAAACAATACCTAAATTAACAGAAAACCCCGAACATGTATAAAATACATTCAGATGCATATCACCGAGATAAAACGAATACCTTAATAAAGATGCTAATAAACACACATCCAAATTTTGGATCGATTCATATAAATGCATTTTAAAACACATTACCAGTATCCCATTGGATCATATCGGATCCGAAAATAAATTACCTAGCCGCTAAGTAACTTTAAAAATGATACAAATTAATATCAGATTTGGATAATTATCAAAACCGAGCTTCTTATAAAATACTTTATACGAAAATAATGTAATAATATCCCGTCTTCTGATAATACGGGTTTTATTGATTTATCAAAACGTTTATCGTATCAAAAATTTTATGTCGGGACTCGTACGGGTCAAACCGTACTCCAGATCAAAAAAGTCAAAACACGGAAAGTGTCAGGAATATCCAAATTAGGTTAGGAAGGAGTTTTCAGGAGAGTTTCGGGTTATAAAAATGCAAAAACGGTTGAGTTTGGACGATTCCTTGCTTTGTAAAAATAGTGTTGTAATTATACAAAAATAATTATTAAATCAATAAATCATTATAAAATCATATAACAGTCCAAAATTTACCAGAAAAATATCACAATTATCTATATTTTATTCTGTACATATAAAAATTAAAATACTCAAAGAATATCATATATAAACATCCAAAGCATCACTTCAATTACCATATTATTCACCAAAATTCACATAAAATCACATAAACAACTCCAAATAATAATAATAATAATATTTGAAAATATGGGATATTACAATATCATCAACATAGACGGCTAATAGTGTAATATCACTACCATGTTTATGAATAAACAAGCTATAATCATTTTTGGACTGAACAAAGCCTTGATTTATCAACTCAAAAGTGAGCTTAGCTGCCCATTGTCTACTGGCTTGTCTTAAGCCATACAAAGATTTTCTCAATCTGTAAACTAAATTGTCTAGATTAGGAATGCCCTCAGGGACTGTCATGTATACCTCCTCAACTAGATCCTCATGCAGGAATGCATTATTCACATCTAGTTGAAAAAATTTCCATTTCCTGTTGGCTGTTATAGACAAGATACTTCTTACAGTGCTCATTTTCAGTACATGAGAAAAGGTTTCATTAAATTATATCCCAATTCTTTGGTTAAAACCCTTAGCAACTAATCTTGCCTTACATATATCCAAAGTTCCATCTGCAAGTAGCTTTACCTTATATATCCATTTATATCCAATTGGTTTCTTGCCCTGTGGTAATGGTACTAAATCCCAAGTCTTATTCTTTTACAAAGCATCGATTTTTTTCTGCATAGCTGAAATCCATAATGGATGCTTTGATGCTTCAAGATAGCATGTTGGTTTGGTATTGGTGGATTGGTGACTGATAAAGAGAAAATGAGAGGACGGGAATGTTTGACTAGATACCAAATTACACTAGTGTGTAGAAAAATCAGGAGAAGGAGAAGAAATATTACAGTAATAATCATGCAAGTATATAGGTGTTTGTCTTTTCCTACTAGATGTCCTGAGTAGTTGAACAATTCCAGGACTGTTGGTGGAGTTGTTTGTACTATTTCTATGTGAAGTTTTATCATTAGCAGAATTATCATTAAAAATATCAGAACTTGATTGTGTGTCAGAATGAGAATTATAAACTGGTATGACATATTCATAATCTGGTATGACATGATCTGGAGTTTTTGAGATAAAAATGTTGTTAAGGAATTGTGTTTGAGAAGTGCTAGCAATAAGCTGAAAAGGAAAAATAGTTTCTTGAAATGTCATATATCTGGAAATTGATAGGGTGTTATTTTTGAGATCAAAAACTCTGTAACCTTTAGTAGTATTAGAATATCCCAAGAAAACAGCTGCAACTGCTCTAGAATGAAACTTAGATCTTTGAATTTTACAAGTTGACAAATAGCATAGGCATCCAAAAAACTTCATGGAATCAAAGAGTTGTAAAGCTTAAAATAAGGTGTGGAATTTCCTAGTGACTGCAAAGGCATATCCTATTAATGATGTATGTAGCACACATAATCGAATCACCCCATAATTTTGGTGGTAAATGAGCGTGAAGAAAAATAGATCTTGATGTTTCTAACAAATGTCTATATTTCCTCTCCACAACACCATTTTGTTGTGGAGTATAAACACATGTGGTCTGATGAACAATCCCTTTATCTATATATATAATTGAACACAATTTCCAGCAGATAATTCTAAGGCATTGTCAGCTCTTATATATTGCACAGTAGTATGGAACTGATTTTCTACATAATTGAGATAACTATGTAAAACAGAATATACCTCAGTTTTATGCTTGATAAGATGCACCCATGTAAACCTTGAAAAATCATGTACGATAGTCATAAATTGAGTACATCCAGTGAGAGATTTGGTTCTGTATGGCCCCCAATTATCAACAATATGTAACAACTGAAAGATCTTAGTTAATTTTACATGACTAATTAGAAAAGATTGTCTAACTTGTCTAGCAGGAGGATATATCTGACAAACTACTTAATCTAAACAGTTTTGTACAGATATGGAAAGAACAATCATCTTCAGTTGACTAAATGGCAGGTGTCCCGTTCTGAGATGTCAAAGTTTTGCTTATTCCAAATTCTTTGATATAGCAGCATTGCATCTTTTAACAGCAAGAAAAGGAGCAGTATATGGCACAGTGTAAAGTCCATTAGACAAACTACCAAGTTGAATCTGTGGCCCTTTCAAGAAATGGCCCTGAATAAAGCACTTTCCATCAGTAAGCATAACTTGACAATACAAATCCTTACCTAGCTTTCCCACAGAAATCTATTTAAATTGGAAATCCGGAACATGGAGCACATCCTTCAGAATAATGTTATCATTTAGTTTAATAGTTCCAATGTGAAACACTCTAATTTTCTTTCCATCAGGAATAGTGATTGTATTTTCAGTGTCCATTACCACTCTATAAGTTGTAAATTGATCAATACTAGGACATATGTGATTTGTAGACCCACTATCAATAATCCATTGACCATTAAGCCTGGAGAATAAACAGAATTTCACTGTGAGTAAATAGTGTTTACCATTATCATCATGATCAGTTGTTCTTGGTCCACCATTTTTCTGATTGATTAGATTGAGCAAATGATTGTACTGATCTTGAGTTAGATTGTCAGAATTTTTGACACTTAGACTTACATCTTCAGCATTGGATCCTTCAGAAATAGGAGTTTGGTATGTCATTGCAGTGATTTTCTTATTCTGTCTTTCTTGGAATCCTGGTGGGTATCCATTCAGCTTGAAACATCTTTCTATACTGTGTCCTGGGATCTTACAGTGGTTGCAAAAGTATGCAGGTTTATTATTCTTCCTTGAAATTTTTTGATCATTTTTCTATGATTTCCAATTAGCATTAGAACAAGAAGTTATAGTAGAGAAATTCTTGTTACTATGATACGGAGGGTTGAACCTTCTTCTATCTGCATAAAAGGCCAATGATTCAGTTTGTGAAGTGATAGAAGAGATCTCTTGTTACTAAGTCTAAGCTATAATAGGCAATGGTTGCATCATTAGAACATTTCCTCTGACTAAAGCATACTGCTCAAACAGTTTCATCATGAAATGAAGAACTCTCTGTTCCTGCTGTCTTTGGACCAACCGCTGAGATAGATTAAAGGTGAAAGCATTACAAGTACAATATGGCAAAGGATTTGCATTATTTATGCCATCCCAAAGAGTCTTGATTTTAGTGAAAGATTCTGAAATAGAGTTAGTTCCTTTGTTTATTTCAAGTCACTGTTGTTCAAGAGAGTAAATTTGAGCCATGGATGAGAAACCATATCTTTCATCCAGATCTTGCCAAATCTCTGCAGCTGTGTGAAAGAACAACACACTTTTTGCAATGTTATCATCAAGGTTAGCTAACAACCAGGAAATCACAAGATTTTTACAACTTTTCGAGAACTTAAACTCATCAACTGTAACATCAGGTACTACGATAGATCCATCAACAAATCCAAGTTTATTCTTAGCTGACAAAGTATGAATGATAGCTCTTTTCCAGTTATGAAAACCAGTCCCATTGAACTTGACATAAACAAATTGTATCATGTTTGCATTAGAAGGATGTATATAAAATATATTAGAAGGATCTTGATTACCTTGGAAAGCCATATGATATGATAAACTCAAAAATTACTCAGAATTAATGATATACAAGAATCTGTTTGATAAAATGTCTCAACGAATATTCAGAAATGAAACTATAAATCTGTTTTGGAGAGTAAAATAGATCGACGAAGAAACAGATCGGAATGTGTTAAGGATTTCAAGAATTAATAAATCTAAGAACAGAAAATTACACCGATTAGAACAAAAAAATTTGATATTTCAGAAGAGATTGCTGCAAAATCAAGATCTAAACTACACAGCCAGGTCCTAAGTATCGATGACGATCAGAGTAACAGCTAAGAAATCAAGGAATCACGAATTAAACATGAAAATGTAGAAATTACGATAAATTAAAGAAAATGACTTAGAAATCGATGAAGATGACAACACCTGTGAATCGGGAAATTGAGGAACACGATAACACGAAGATGATAACACCTATATCATCTTATTCCGTACTGACTTGTCATGAAAATCTGAACTCTCATAGCTCTGATACCATGTAAAAAATTGAAAACTAAAAAGAAGATTGATTGTATTTACACAGGAAAAAAGAAAAGATTAATTAATACATAATGGTTTGAAGTATATATATACAACAGCTTGGCGCCAAAAGTTAGTTGTAACTACTGCCAGCTGTAATTCTATTAAATAATAGAAAAGATACTAACTATTTTCTCATTGTAATTCTTATCTATTTTTATCATAGTGACTACTCTTAACAGATAATCAAAGAAATTTTATTTTACATTACACTCAAACACATGCAGTAAACAAACATACCATAGTGACTACTCTTAACAGATAATCAAAGAAATTTTATTTTACATCTACACCCTAAGTGAATTAAATAAAATTATACATAACAAGACTATCAAATTTATTTATTTTCCCCTATTTTAATGGTGGCAATAAAAAGCTCATCATCCTTAATTTTACATATGATACAAATCTATAATGATCAAACAAAAATTGTCGATCAGAGCATGTTTTAAATTTTTAAGAATTATAACTAAATTGATAGAAAAATATTTTACTTATGTAACTTTTATATTTCACTATAAGATTTAAGACTTGTCAATTGTAAAATTCATAGATCTTAAAAATACAAAATAAACTTATAATCCATGAAAACAAAATACAATACTGAAGAGATAATCATGCTTTAATCTTATAAATAGAAAAATTCATAGATATGAACTTGAAAAATAAACTTACAACCCATGAGGATGAAATAATTTGGGGATGGTCAAGATGTTGCCTGCCGCTGAAAATGATTGGATTGGATTAGATCAGATTGAATTAGGGATATAAATTAGGTTTAGATGGATTATTTGGACAAGGCCGCTGCTTTATTTGAAAGATATTGAATGATACTTGTTGGATATATTTGAGATGTCATGTCTAATATGTTTCATGTTTAGTTTTCAGATCTTAACTAACAGGAAATATCAGTTCTTACTGGAATCAGGACTTACTGGAATTCAGGACTTAAAAATATCAGGACTTAGATTATCAGAAGATAATATCAGAAGATGGATATCAGAACATAAGTACTGGAGGACTAACAGTTAAGGAAGGAAGCGGAGTTACATGAAAGAAGATCAAGACTAATAGAAAACGAAGATATGCATGGAAAGATTAGAGGACTAGAAGAATTATATAAGATATATGATTGACATATTTTAGGAGACAGAATTATATTCCATATCAATTAGAAGTTACCTTGTAACTGTGTGTCTATATAAACACAGACGTAGGTTTACTCTATAAGAGTTACGATCATCAAGAAGATCATACATTGTAACCTAGTAGCTCTCGTGATATTTGTTCATCACTGAGAGAGAATTGTTACATTGTAATAGAGTTTATTATATCGAATACATCTGTAAACTATTACTTGTGCTTTAAATCGTTTTGATTGTATTCTACACTGTATTTAACCCCCTTCTACAGTGTTGTGACCTAACAAGTGGTATCAGAGCTTATTTGTTAACACACATACAGTAAAGATCCATAACAATCATGTCTGAAGAAGAAGAAAATCCAACCAAGCCCTCCAAAACTGAAGAAACTCCAAAGACTCAAACCCATAGTCGATATGAGACTATCAGGGTTCCCATGCTGAGACCTTCTCAGTATCCCATCTGGAAAGTGAAGATGTCTATGTTTCTAAAAGCTACAGATCCAGAATACCTTGACAGAATTTATGAAGGACCGCATAAGCCAACCAAGCTCTCTGTTGTAGTTGTAGATCAGCCAGCATAGACCATACCAAAGGAGAAAAGTGAATACACAGCTGAAGATATCTCATCTATTGCCAAGGATGCAAGTAAGGCATTTACTGCATAGTGCCATTGATAATATCATATCAAATAGGGTAATTCAATGCAAGGCTGCAAAGGAGATATGGGATGCTTTGGAGATAAGGTGTCAGGGAACTATACTCAATCAAGAGTATGAGCACTTTGACTCAAAAAGTGATGAGTCATTAACTGACTTATATGACAGGTTTGTCAAACTCTTGAATGATCTGTCACTGGTGGACAAGGAATATGACATTGAAGATTCAAATCTAAAATTCCTTTTAGCTCTTCCTGAAAGTTGGGATTTGAAAGCTACTATTATAAGAGACAACTATGCTCTTGATGAAACTACTCTTGATGAAATTTATAGAATGCTCAAGACTTATGAACTTGAGATGGATCAAAGAAGTAAGAGACATGGGAGAATGTCAAGGACAGTTGCTCTTAATGCTGAGGAGGAATCTCCCAAAGTGGTTGTCTCAAAGAAAGGAAAAGAAAAGGCTCTCATCATAAAGTCTGATTTAGAATCATCAAGTTTTGATGATGATGATTCAGAAACTGAAAGTCTACCTAAAGTAGATGCTGATGAAGGGTATCACAAAGATAGCCTACAGGAAATTCAGAAAGGGAAAGAAGTTTTCCAGGAAAGGTAAAAGTTCTGATAAGAAGGGCTTCTGAAAATCTGAAGGCAAAGGAGGAAAGTCTGACAGAGGAGATTACTCAAATGTCAAATACTACAACTGTGGTGAGAAAGGCCACATATCTCCTAACTGCAAGAAAGGAAAGAGTGATAAAGGCAAGGCTCTTGTCACAAAGAAGAAAAGCTAGACAGACACTTCAGATTCTGAAGATGAGGAGAACTATGTCTTGATGACAAATGCTGATAGCAGTTCTGATGCTGTTGAGTTAAAGGTACCTCAAACAACTTATGCCTTTCATACTGATGATATTACTAAGTTGAGATTATATCTTAAAACCATGTTTATTAGCTATAGAGATCAAACTTTAACATGTGAAAGATTAACTTCGGAAAATCTTTCTTTTAAAAAGAAGAATGATTATTTAGAAAAAGAGTTAGTTATGTTCCATCAAACTCAGAAGGATAGAGATGATGCTTTCTATGTTAGAGATGAAGTGCTAAAATTGAATAAATCTCTAAAAACTAAGTTAGAAAAGGAGAGAGAGATTATCATGACTTCGAATAACTCTGGCAGAACAACTCAGGATATACTAAGTAGTGGGAACTGGAAAGAGGGCTTAGGTTATGGAGATGAGAAAAGTGAAAAAGGAACTGGACAAGTTAAGCTAATTATTGTTAAACAGACTACTAAGCCAAAGGTAAATCCTATTAAATTTGTAGCTAAAACTGTAAAGTCTGATTCTGAAAAGATGAAAGATATTGAGACAAAAGTGATAGCAGAGTCAACTTCTGACAAATTAGAACAGGATAAACCAACTGAAGTTAACATAGGCTTAATGACAAAGAAGCAGCTTAAACATAAGCTGAAAGAGATTACCAGTGTAAACAAGGTAAAGGTAGCTAAAAGGAAGGTGTGAATAAAAGAAACAATTATATGCTTGTTCCTAATGCTCCTAGAAATAAATGCTATAACTGTGAAAACTCTAACCATCTGGCTTCTTTTTGCAGGAAGAATAAGAATATAAACTCCTAACCTTCTAAGTCAGGAGTTAAGAGTCAGTATGTTAGGTTTAAGCCACACAATCCTTGTTTTCATTGTAGTATATGGCATTCCATTTATACTTGTAAGGAATATCATAGTTTGTGCTATGATTATTATCAAATAAAACCTTCTTTGAAGAAAGTTAACATTGTTCCTTCTAGTGTAAGTTCTGATATAAAGTCCGATAGTGTAAATGCTGATAAGAAAAATGTTAACATAAACTCTGATGCTAAATCCGCTGCAAATGTTAACAAACTTAATAAGGCCAAAGGATCCGAGCAAGTCTGCGTCCTTAAAACTAATCATTAGAGGTCTTTGTGATTGCAGGGCCACAGGAAAAACATCTTAGTTCTGGACAATGGATGCTCATGACATATGACTGGAAATAAAGCCCTGCTATTAGACTTTATGGAGAAAGCTGGCCCAAGGGTTTCTTATGGAGATGGCAACATTGGAAAAATAATGGGATATGGCAACATCAATCTTGGGAATGTCATTATTAAAGAAGTAGCTCTGGTCTCAGGACTTTCTGAATTTCCTGTATGCAATCCTTGTGATTCCTTTCACCATAAGAGCACACAGCTTCATCATCTCTTCATCAGCATCCATCTCAGGCAAGCTTTCAGTTTCTGAGTCACCATCACTATCAGAACTTGATGACTTAGTATCAGACTTTGTGATGAGCGCTTTTCAGCTGCCTTGGAGGATTCTTCTTCAGCCTTAAGAGCACCTGTCCTTGACTTTCCTCATTTCCTCTTGCTTCTTTGTTCCATCTCAAGTTCATGAGTCTTGAGCATCCCATAAATTTCATCAAGAGTTGTTTCTTCAAGATTATAGTTGTCTCTTATAATTGTTGCCTTCAAATCCCAACTTTCAGGAAGAGCTAACAGGAATTTAAGGTTTGAATCTTCAAGATCATACTCCTTATCAACTAGTGACAAATCTGTCATATAAATCAGTCAATGACTCATTAGGCTTTGAGTCAAAGTATTCATACTCTTGAGTGAGTATTGTCTTCCTGTTCTTCTTAATCGAATCAGTTCCCTGGAACCTTGTCTCCAAGGCATCCCATATCTCATTTGCAGTCTTGCAGTTAATTACCCTATTTGACATTGCATTATCAATGGCACTATGCAGCAAGTGTCATACCTTAGCATTCTTAGCAATTGATGCGATATCTTCAGCAGTGTAATCACTATTCTCCTTTGGTACAGACTTTGCTGCTTCACCTGTAACTACAATAGTGAGTTTTGTTGGCTTGTGAGGTCCTTCATTGATTCTATCAAGATATTCTGGATCTGTAGCTTCCATAAACATAGTCATCCTCACCTTCCATATGGGATATTCAGATGGTTTAAGTATGGGAACTCTAATAGCCTCATATCGACTATGGATCAGAGTCTTTGGGGGTTCTTCAGTTTTGGTGGGCTTGGTTGGAGTTTCTACTTCAGACATGTTTGTTTTTGGATCTTAAACTGTTTGTGTGTTAACAGATAGGCTCTGATACCACTTGTTAGGTCACACACACTGTAGAAGAAGGTTGAATACAGTGTATAGCACAATCAAATTGAATTCAAAGAACACAAGTAACATAAAACAAACTTTATTAATCTCTATTACAATGTAGAACTGTCCTCTCTCAGTGATGAACAAATATCACGAGAGCTGCTAGGGTTACAATGAATAATATTCTCGATAATGATAACACATATAGTGTAAAACCGTATGCTTGTGTTTATATACTACACAGTTACAAGATAATCGCTAATTGATATGAAATATAATTATGCTTCCTAAAATATACCAATCAGTTATCTTTTCTTCCAAGTATTCCATTCTTCACAGAATTCCTTCTTCATGCATATCTCTTCTTACGTTTTTCTTGATCTTCTTTCCTTTCAATCAGCTGCCTTCCTTATCTGAAAGTTTCCTTTAAAACATTAAGTACTGATAACTTAAGTTCTGACTTCTGTATAAGTGCTGATTTCAGTTAAGGACTGATTTATCCTATTTAAGTAAGATCTGAAAAACTAAACACAAATCATATTATACATAACATTATCAAATATATCTAACAAAGGTACGGTGGAATTGCATTGTGTTCCAACAGATCAACAGCTAGCAGATATCTTCACAAAACCACTATGTGAAGCTACTTTTATAAGATTGGTAAATGAACTTGGAATGGTTTCAGGTTCTTTCTCTAAACCTGCCTAGTTTTTGTTCTCATGCATTAGACTTTATGATCAGTGTTTACATATTATATTATCTATATGTAATATGTGCTTAATTTGAAAATTCATTAAATGCTGATTGTTATCTGATGTGGATTTATATACTCTGATAAGTGTTTTGAATGTTCTGTGACTATTCAATCCAATGAGGATAACTGTGCTAGAAGATGACCTAATAGTTTTATATACTAGAAATCCCATGTTTGAATTAGTTGTTTATGTGGAAACTCATTAACGCAAGAAGATTCTGATATTGAGCTTAGTAAAGTTTACTTTGTGTATCTTATTACTAAGTCACAAACTAGATTCTTGTTTCTTATCTATCAAATTATGATGTCAGTAAATCTTAAGAATGAACTAAGTGTTGATAAGCCTCACTTATCAAAAGAAAAGAAAAGAATAAAAGTCAGGTACTCCTTTGAGATCTAGAGTAAAAATATGGAAGGGAAGACCCAAGTGCATTGCTGGTATTAAGTAATATGCATTAGAAAAGCAAAAAAAATTCTTGGTTACTTTTCACACTCTATGATTACTGGAGAAATACTCTGATAACAACATAAATTCTGATAAGCAGTCGTGACTCACTTACACTGAGAAGCCACTATAAAAAGGAATTTCAAAAGATGCATAAATTGAGCACAAACAGTTGAGGTGGATTATTGCATAAATTTGTTCTATAGTAGACATCATGACTAATGACAGATTTTAAGTATTTTTTCTGAGTTATGCCTTATTTCTAAGATGTACTGAAGTTGATCAGATTTTAATCTTTATCTGATATTTTGTTGAATGCACACACTTTCACTCCATATGAATGATGAAAATTTTTGTGGTGATTAAGTTGTTTTTGACAAATAGTTAAGTGTCATTTGCATAAATTCTGAGGATAAGTTCTGATGGAAGTTCTGATGATTAAACTCTGAAGAAAACAAGTCAGTATTTGTATGAAGAATCACAGAAAAAGATATTCACTTTTTGAGTATAGAAGCCATGTTCTGATGACTGTTAAAATCTAATATAAGTTAAGTTCTGATATTAAATCCTGATGGAATCTTTGATGCTTACGTGACATTTTTCTTTACTTGACTTATTTGTGAAAAATTCTGAAACAGTCATATTTAAATCAGAAAAAATTTGGGTGAGATAAAAACAGTCATAATCATTATGGGTTAGTGGTTAACTTGTATATCCTGAAAAACTGTATGTGCACGGTAATTATTGCTTATTTTACGTGCCCATTAATTCCTGCTCTAACCGTTTATTAACTGTTCACACGGTGCCAGGTGTAAAGTGTATATCATGCTTCAAAAATATAAATGTTGAGTGGAGAGAGTATATATATGGAAGTTAACAGATTTTTTATTTTTCATCTCTCTTATTCTCTCTCTCTCTAATATTCTCTTAAGCGTTTTCTTTCAGGACATTTAACAAACACTTTGCAAACACTCTCTTGCTCACTTAATTTCTTACAGAGATGGCACCAAAAGACGTAATTTTTAATGGAGCTAAGTTTGTTCCTAACAACTACTCCGCCATTCTTAGCAAGGCTTAAACTCTATCGGAACTTCACTTCATTCAGGATTTTTTCGCTAATTCTGATATTCGGTATGCTTTAACCCAACCTAAAGTAATCTCTGAAACCCAAGTGTTGAAGTTTTGGAGAAGTGGAGTATATGATGATGGTGGTGCTCAAGGGTCCCCAAGTATTATCTTTTCATCAGGGGAGGATGAGCATGTCGTGACATTGGCCACGGTTCGACAAGCACTGTAGCTGCCTGAGAACTGCGTTTACTCTACTGTTGAGGAGCCAGTTCTTCAAAATATGATGGCCAGTCTGGGGTATGAAAAGACATTGGCTAAGCTGGGTCAATTGAATAGACCTTACATAAGGAGGGAATGGAGTTTCTTCTTTGACTGCATTACCAAGGCTTTTGCAAACAAATGTTCTAACTTCGATGCAATCACCATATTAGTCAACAAATCGGGTATGCTCTCATTAATCAAAATGATTTTGATTATACAAGTGTTGTTTTAGGCTTTATTGGGGACCAGATGACATAAGATAGGAATACTGTATAATTTGCTAGATTCTGTCAGCTTATCTATAGTACTTGTTGTTTGATAATCCCCAATTAGCTAGTGAATCACTTTTACCATTTAGACTAGCTAAAAGAGCTTTTAATGACTTATTATCTACTAATAATAAAAAGGTTGTGTTAAGACCCCTCTGAATTCCTTTATCTGTCAAACAAGCCTTAATAACCTATGATCCAGTTAATTACACTACACTATATCCTGATGTCCAACCATCAAAACCTCAACCATCAGCACCTACCACCTCTACACAAACACCTCAGACTTCTCAACCATCAGCACAAATAACCAGACCTTCATCTTCCAAACCTTCTAAGAGGACAAAGTCTGTTCCTCAACCTCCACAAAAGAGAAAGAAGATGATTCTCAGAGATGAATCTGAGAGTGAAGAGGAAACATTGAAGCACGAGTTCATGCATCTGAACCTGTGATAATTGAAGCTGAGAATGTTACTTCTCAGAAAGAAAGTCTTTTTCAGCTTTTTTCTTATGAATGAAAGTCTTTTTCAGCTTTCAATAAAATAGCTTTATATTTATTTTCACTAAAATCATAATTCAACAATTTAACATCTAATTAAATTAATGAATTTTGATTAGATTGACATCTTGAAACATAACTTTATAAAATAAAGTTGAGAAAAAATCAAATATATTCAGAACAAAGTACGTCGTTACTAACATTCAACTTATCAGCTTATAAGTCGTAAATTCAACTTATAAGTAGGGTCGACTGATAAGGTGACTTATAAGGGGTTACGGTTACGATATAAGGATCACTAGGGGTTAACAATTAGTTTAACAAAGTAGTGAAAGAGTAATTTTCTAAATGTTCGGGTTGCCCGCAAGGGTTAGCTCAGCTGGTTAAAGAGGGGATAACTATCCTCTTGGTCACAAGTTTGAATCCCACGGGAGGAGAATTATGATTATGCCTCCTGAATTAGAGTCTGTCGTTAAATGCGGTTTACCTTGGTTCACGTGGTTTGCAGGCTATGCGTGAGCCTGTAGGGTTTACCCAGTACGCACCTGAAGGGTAGCGGCTGCGGGTTACCTACAATAAAAAAAAAATTATTCGGGGTTAAGATAGGGTTTAAAGTATAATGTTTAGAATAATTGATGAATATGCTTAATAAGAAAGATTCGATTAATATTAAAACACATCGGAACATCTTTTTCTAGAAAAGGTATCAATATTGTATATGATAATCATATTCATATTGAAGCACATATGTTTGGATCATTGAAAGGGTGATTTAAACATCCGTACAATTGGATCGTCGAAAATATTTACAAATTTAGAAATATCGATAAACAGGGGATATCAACTCCAAAAAGTCGAACTTATCGCTAGTGGTTATTGTAACAGTTTACAAAACAACTATTTAATCTAGTGTTGGGAAATAGTTTTTCAAAAACACCATTGTGTAAAACAATATATAGTTCGGAACTCCCAATTGTCGATACGATCAAGTTGTAAAAAAAATAACAAACTAAAGATAATTAGATGATTTATTTACCGATCGTTTAACACTAATAATATAAAAAATATTGAAATTGAAAATGAATAAAGACATTCTAAATGAATCAAACTACACTAATATCTATTAAAGAACAACTTCACAATTTTTCGTGTAAATAAATTCGATATTCCTATTACCGACATACTATTTCGTTAAAATAATTTGTGATTATTTATTTTTTAATAAATTATATAATTTATTCTCTATATTAATTTATTTAAATACATAAAATCCAAATTGTTGTGGTCCTAGAAAATAAATGAATTAATATATTTAAAATATTTTAATTTATGAGCCATGTAATTCATATAAAATTTAGTTGAGACTTAAACATATATTAATACTTTTTATTTCAGACATATATTTGTTAAGACATATGTATCTGTCGGAACAAGAACACATTTATTTACTTGGTAGTTAGGCCGTTCATCCATGTCCATGTGCTCTCAAATCCATAATACTCTCAAATCTATGCTCAAATTCGTGCTAATACTCTCAAATCTATGTTAAAAATCATGCTCATACCCTCAAGTCCTCAAATCTAGATATCAAATCCATGTCACATCAAGATTCCAAGACATCAAGAACTCGGGTTTTAAATTTTTTTCACACTTGAACAGGTAAGTACCGTCTTTTATGAAGTCGGGTTTATATGTACTCTCTTTGAATTCATTTTGATGAATTCATTCTTTTATGATTCTGAACTAGGGTTCATATTGATTTGGGGGAAATATAAAGACTTCACAATTCATTTTAAGAAGCTATAAGGACAGGTAAGTACTTTAATTTATGCATTTGGGTTATTAAGTCGTCTGTTTTTAATTCATTTTGATGTTTTTTTACTTCAATTAGGGTTCAGTTATAAAGATTTTGGGGAAATATAAAGATTTCATAATTTAGTCTGAATTTGAGTTTCTATTCAGACTTTTAAAAGATGGATAGGTCATGGTTAAAAGCGGATAGAAGAACAAAAGAGTTCAAAAAAGGAGTGGAAGATTTGTTAATATTTGCATTTGAGAATGGTTATAATACAGAAAAAATCAGTTGTCCATGTGTAAACTACGCACATAATAAATCATGTAGAGCGCAGATAGTATAAAAAACATCTTTTTCAAAATGGTATTGATCAAACTTATACACGTTGGATATGGCACGGGAGAATAATTTTGTAGAAAGTTCTAATGAAACCGACATTCGGAATCTATCAATCAAGGCACCTCAAGAATGTGAACGTGACGAGGACGACGACGATGATATGTCTTCTGATGAAAGTTCTGATTAAACCGACACTTTGATTTCATCAACCATGTTAAAGGTGAACATCAACCTCTTATCCTGGATGTGAGAGGTACACTAAGATGAAAGCTCTTGTCCAGTTATACAACTTCAAAGTGAAGCATGGTAGTTTGATTCATGCTTTAGTGATATTCTGTATTACTTGGCTCTTACTTCGGAAGGCAACAACATCCCTTCTTCCTTCAATGAAGCAAAAAAAACCTTATGTGCATTAGGAATTGGGTATGAAAAGATACACGCATGTCCAAATAATGTCTCTTATACCGTAGTGATTTAGATGAAGAATAGACTACTTGTCGCGTATGTAAAGCCTCTAGATGGAAATGAACACAAAAAGGAGATGAACTTGAAGGGGCCCTGCTAAAGTTCTATGGTATTTCCCGCTGATACCAAGATTACGATTTATTAAATACACCTCAAAT